>NC_053448.1:34650909-34950909 GCF_007990345.1 Gossypium hirsutum | reverse complement strand
AGAAAGTTTGGGTTTGAATCATTGTTGTACCCAAAATATTATAATTCACAATATATATAATATAAAAACACAAGTTTGAAGAAAATTTTTAACTAACAAGAATACTCTTTATTCTTCATCATATTATTAAATTTATATTTAAAAATAAAAAAGTTGATATAAAAAAGTTTTTATAATTATACATTTAAAAATAATTATAATTTAATAAAAATTTTGATAATTACACATTTAAAATAATTATAATTTTTAGTTAGAAAAAGTTGTGTTAATTTTAAAATAGAGTTATTACTTAAATAAAACTCTAAGCATAAATTCTTAAGAAAATTTGTTATAATTTAAATTATAATTAATAATTAAAAATGGACTGCAAAAAAGTTGTGCTAATTCTATTTCTAAAAAAGTTTTACTAATTTTATTGATGTAAATAGAGTTATTACTTGAATAGAATTCTAAGCATCTTAATTATTAATTAATTGATATTAGATTTAATTATATTAATTAATTATTATTTTAAATAATGTTACTTTGCATTAATTACATAAAGCAAAACTATATTATATGTTAAAAATGCTTTAATTATCAATTGAAAATTTTCTATTATAACATTTGAATTGATAAATTAATATATTTTAATTATATTTAACAATTCAAATAATAAACCTTATTTTACACTAATGACTACAATTAAAAATATAATATTTAAAAAATAAATTAAATATTAAACATGTAAAATTACATGTAACGCATGTAACATGAAAAGCTAGTATATATAATACTCTCAGTTGTACAATCGTAGCATAAATATTTAATTATTTTAACATATACATAATGTATCCCTGCTTAAAATTGATTTTTCTTATATATTAAAATTTAATAATAAAAAATATATATCATATATATTATATACTAAAAATTTATAACTACATGTGTAGTCTAAGGTTTTTTTTACATAGATAATATGAAATAAATATTTAAATACATGTTAGAATTAAGTGATCCAAATCCTTATTTAAATAAAATACAGTGGTAAAATAAAATAAAAGTAGAATCCCTATAGAATTATACTTCTTTTATTTTATTTTAGAATAAGGTTTTTTAAACCTTACTAAACTCTATCTATTTGATATTGATTAGAATAAGGTGTTTCAATCTTACTACACTCCTATTAGAATATGGTTTTACAAGCCTATAAATAGACATAGTCTACTCCTCTTGTAATCAATTTGAATTCAACATAGTAAATTTTCTTCTCTTTTGCTCGTAGTTTTTTTCTCAAAAGGGTTTTTACGTAAAAATCTGTGTGTCTTTTATTTTTATTTCTATTTTCTTTGTGATATATTATCATTACCAACATTCTATTATTTTTACAAAGTGGTATCAGAGCTTCCGGGTTGTTCATCTCAATCACGGTAATGGCGTATTTGAAGTATAAAATTCTGCTGTTGAATTGCAACACCAGATTCGCATTGCGACAGATAAAGATGCAGACAGTTCTTACACAGATGGACTTAGAGGAAGCCCTGCTAGGGGTAGATAAGATGCCTTCAACATTGACGGAGGAAGAGAAGGAGCGCAAGGATGGAAAGGCGTTAACACAATTACATCTGCATTTGTCTAACGAAATTTTACAGGATTTGATGAAGGATAAGACCGCCGCTGGATTATGGAAGAGGTTGGAACAAATATGTATGACGAAAACTCTAACTAGTAAGATGCATATGAAGCAGCGTCTTTATGCTCATCGTTTGGAGGAAGGTGCATCTCTGCAAGAACACTTAACAGTATTTAAAGAAATTCTCTCAAAATTGGAGGCCGTGGAGGTTCAGTATGATAAGTAAGATCCATGGTTGATTCTACTTTGTTCGTTGCCCCTGTCTTATTCAACCTTTAGAGATACAATTTTATATAGACGCGAGTCTCTCACAATTGATGAGGTTTATGATTCTTTAACCTCGTATGATAAGATGAAGCATCTTGTGGTTAAAACCGACTCTCAGGGAGAGGGTATCATTGTTCGTGAGAGACAAGATTAGGATGCTGATGATGATCGTGGAAGGACACAGGAATGGAATCCTAGCAGTAAATCTAAGGGTAGATCGAAGTCTTCAAACAGAGGTAAAACTTGTAACTTCTACAAGAAGAAATGGCACATTAAATCTGAGTGCTATAAGCTACAGAATAAGATCAAAAGGGAGGCTGCGAATCAAAATGGAAAACAACCAAAAAATTCTGGTAAAGTTGATGTTGTAGAAGACTACATCAATGGTGAGCTTCTAGTCGCTTCTGTCAACAATTCTAAAGTGAGCGAGGAGTGGATCCTTGATTCGGGTTGCACCTTCCACATAAGTCACAATCGGGATTGGTTTACAACTTACAAAATAGTGTCTGAATGTGTTATTTTGATGGGAAATAATGCTTCATGTAGAATTGTAGGTGTTGGAACAATTAAAGTCAAGATGTTTGATGGAGTTGTCAGAACACTTGCTGACGTACGACATGTTCCAGAATTGAAGAGAAATTTAATTTCGTTGAGTACTCTTGATTCAAAAGGGTATAAATACACAGCTGAAAGTAGGGTTTTAAAGATTTCCAAAGGTTCCCTCATTGTGATGAAAGGGCAGAGAAAGACTGCCAAGTTATATGTTTTGCAGGGTTCTATTGTTACTGGTGATACAGTTGTCTCATCCTCTTCCTTGTCAGATGATGATATTACTAAATTTTGGCATATGCGCCGAGGGCATATGAGTGAGAATGGCATGACAGAATTGAGCAAAAGAGGACTTCTTGATGGGCAAGGAATTTTTAAACTGAAGTTCTGTGAGCACTGTATTTTTGGGAAGCAAAAGAGAGTTCAATTCACCTGAGGACTCCATAACATGAAGGGAACGTTAGATTATATTCATCCTGACCTGTGGGGGCCATCTAAAGTAACTTCGAGAGGTGGAGCTAATTATATGCTAACTTTTATTGATGATTTTTCTAGAAAAGTGTGGGCATTCTTCCTAAAGTAGAAAAGTGATGTGTTTTCCACATTTAAGTCTTGGAAAACTATGATTGAAAAACAGACGGGAAAACAAATAAAATACCTCGGCATAAACAATGGCTTAGAGTTCTGTTCTGATGAGTTTAATAAATTGTGCGAGTCAGAAGGGATTGTGAGACACTTGATAGTTCGTTATACTCCACAGCAAAACGACATTACAGAACGAATGAACAGAACGATCATGGAGAATGTTTGATGTATGTTGTCAAATGCCAACTTACCAAAGTCATTTTGGGCCGAAGCAACCTTTACTGCATGTTTTTTGATCAACTGATCTCCATCCGTTGCCATTGAGAAAAAGACTCCACAAGAGGTATGGTCTGGTAATCCTGCTGACTATTCTAATTTAAAGATCTTTGGGTGTCTTGTGTATGCTCATGTTGATAATGGAAAATTGGAACCGAGATCCATTAAATGTGTTTTTCTTGGTTATAAAGCTGGTGTAAAAGGGTATAAGTTATGGTGTCCTGAAAATAGAAAAGTTGTGATTAGCAAAGATGTTTTTGATGAAACTGCTATGCTACCTAACTTTTCTCTTAAAGACTCTTCCAATAAAGAAAATCAAAAGCAGGTGGAGCATCAAATTAATCTAGAATCTACAACAGAGTCGACTCCTCAAGCCAGTACAAAATTCAGAATAGAGTTGTTTCTTTACCACAATACTCTATCGCCAAAAACAGAACTAGAAGAGAAATTAAACCACCAAAGAAGTATGCCGAGGCTGATCTAGTTACTTATGCTTTAAATGTGGCTGAAGATATAGATGCAAACAAGATCCATCTAATTATTCTAAAGCGGTTAGCTATGAAGACTTAGAAAAGTGGATGTTTGCTATGCAAGAGGAGATGAAATCACTCCACAAAAACCAAACATGAGATCTTGTGAAACTTCCTAAAGGTAAAAAGGTTGTTCGTTGTAAATGGGTGTTTAAAATGAAAGAAGGGACTCCAAGAGTTGAAGAACCCAAATATAAAGCAAGGCTTGTTGCAAAGGGTTACAGTCAAATTCCAGGAGTGGACTTCACAGATGTGTTCTCCTCAGTTGTGAAGCATAGTTCGATTCGAGCTTTGCTTGGTCATGCATGATTTGGAGCTTGAGCAGTTAGATGTAAAAACTGTATTTTTGCATGGATAACTTGAGGAGGATCTTTACATGCAACAACTAGAGGGTTTTACAGTCTCAGAAAAAGAGGACAATGTTTGCTTGCTCAAAACGTCTCTTTACGGTTTGAAACAGTCACAGCGCGGTTTAAGCTAAATCAAAATAGTGGTTTCAAAACCACAAATCTAAAGTCGTAAAATTATTTTAATATTATTTTTGTATTTACTGAATGCTATTTGATATGTGTGAAAATTTCATGATTTAATTTTACCAATTGGTTTGTTAATTTGATAAAAGGACTAAATCGCGTAAAATACAAAAGTGGCATACTAATTGTTAAATTATTTATTTGCTATAATAAATTAAATGTGAGGTCCTTATGATGTGATTAGACCATAAAGGAGATAGTGGATTTTAATGGCTTGGCATTTGTGTAATTATTAATGTTTTAAAAAGTTAAAATAGTAAAAAGGTAATTAAAGTTAAATTAAAATAAAACAAATTAGGTTGTCATCTTTCTTTCATCATTTTGAACCAAAAGTAAAAGCTTGGGAAGCCATTTTTGGAGTTTTTGCATTCGTCAATCTTGCATGCTTGATTAGGATATATTTTGAGCTCAGCTTTTGATAATTTTTATGTTTTTGAGATCGTTGCTTTGTATACTAGCTAGCCCGTGTTTTAATTTTTGAAATTTTTGATGATTTTGTGAAATTCCATTGACGAATATTCAATCTTTTTGATTTTTTATTATGAAAAATAAATATTTGATGTTAGATTATTATGTTTTATTAAGTGATTTTTGACAAAAATGTTTATTAAGGATTAAATTGTGAAAATTGTAAATTGATGGGTTAAGATATGAAATAAATAGATTTTATGGATTGCTATTGACATAGGGAAGATTCCACCAAGCATGAGTATATTAAAATTTTGTGTATTTTGTGTTATTTTGAAATATGGACTAAATTGTAAAAATGTGAAATTTTGGGGGTAAAAGTGTAAACGTGCCCAAATGTGTGTTTTGGATTAAATTAAATATAGTAATGATTGAATAAGCTGAATTTGATATTATGTAGATCAAGAAAAGCAAAATTCAGACCTAGATAGGGGAAAAATTAAAGTTATCGAATAAACGACTCGATTCGTCGTCTTAGCATCCCAGGTAAGTTCGTACACATTAAACATTGTTACAATTATACTTTTAATGCTTTGTTATTGCATAAATTGTATATACGAGAATACTGTCACGTTTAACGATAAATCAGCTATGTTTAGCACTTAGTATGAAATTCAAGATAGCTTCGGCTATTTATGGCACTTAGTGTGCGATTTGGAATAGCTTCGGCTATATATGGCACTTAGTGTGCGAGACTAAGATAGCTTCGGCTATGTAAGGCACTTAGTGTGCGAGATTATAATAACTTCGGCTATACGATGGCAAATAGTATACGAAACATTGAGTGTTCAATAATGTTACGAGAAGGTTTAAGTTCGTTATGAATTTGTACAGGTATATACAAGTAAGTAGGAAGTTCAAATAGAAAAGGGTAAGATTTTGCACATAAGTATATGAATAAGCTTATGGAAGGGTTGATATTATCATGAGTTATACATTAATTGTTCAAATTACTTATTTGTGTTTTATGAATTGTTGAGTATATTTAGTATGAACTTACTAAGCTTTGTAGCTTATCCTGTTTGTTTTTCCTATGTTATATAGATTTTGAAAGCTAGCTCGAGTTCAGGAATCGTTCAGGAACATCGTCACACTATCGATCACTATTTCGGTTCCTTATAAATTTGTACTTTCGACTTATGGCATGTATAGGCTAATTTCGATATGGTACATTTTGATTAGTCTATATATAGCCATGCGAAAATGGCTTAATAACATTGTTGATGTTTGTCAATATTATGCCATGTATTGAGCTCATTTTGGAAGTATGTTATATAGTATATAATTGTGTGATAATAAGTATGTTCAAATAAGTTTGCCGATTTCGCTTCTTAATGTTCGGATACGAATATTAAGTCATGCTACAAATGTGTTTCAAAAACATTAAAATGTGGTTATTTTGTATATTACTATGATATTCAAATGTGGCTATTTTTATATGTTATAATTCTCCATTTTGAGCATATTGATGCTGCCCAATTTGATGTATAATGTTGTCCATTTTGAGCATATTGATGCTGTCCAATTCGATGTATAATGCTGTCCATTTTGACCATATTGATGTTGTCTAATTTGATGTATAATTCAGTCCAATTTGAGCATATTAAAGCTATCTAATTTGATGTATAATGCTCTCCATTTTGAGCATATTGATGCTGTCCAATTTGATGTATAATGTTGTCCATTTTGAGCATATTATTGCTGTCCAATTTGATGTATAAATGATGTCCAAAACAAGGTAGCTTACTTATGTTTGTATTATGTTGCATAGTTAGTAATTTGTTAATGTAATAAATGTATACAAATAGATGTTTTGATATTTACTCGGTATATGATATGTACTGATAAATGTTTAAAAATGTTTTAAGTATTTGAATGACATAAAATTTTGATTAGTTAAATGGTAATGAAAGGGTTGAAATTCGAAACATGATTTGAAAATGTAATTTAATTAGTAAAGCACGATTGATATTTGGTGTGGATTATTAATGACCTATGTTTTGATGAATCAATTGTTCTGATCATTAGGTGAGATAAATTAGGGTTTAAATATATATATATTTACATACACATGATGCATATTGATATACACCTATGGTATTTGGTTCATTTTGTTAAGTATGAGATTTTGATATTTAGTAATGCTTCGTAACCCTGACCTGGCGACGGATACAGGTTAGGGGTGTTACATTTTATTGGTATCAAAGCTACGGTTTAGTCGATTCTAGGACTAACGTAGTGTGTGTGAGTCTAGCTATACATGTCATATATATAAACTACGATAGTGTGATGATTGCTGATAATTAAAATGTGTTTTTTCTATATTAAATGGATCCTGATCGAGCTGTAGCTGACGATGTTGAAAGTAATGCACCCATTCCGATTCAAGGGGCAGTACCATCAATTCTAGAGTTGTTGTTAGTAGCCAAGAGGGAGAGGCAAAGCAAGCCTTCTTCCAGATGATGAATGAGTGATTTTTGGAGTTCGTTCGAACGAATCCGGCTGCTCAACAACCACCACCCCCGCTTAATCCACCCCAAATACCTGTGATACCTCAAGCTACTGATCCGATGCGATTAAATAAGCCTCTTGTTGATAAAATTAGAAAATATAGGGCCGAAGAGTTTAGAACTACTGTTGATGATGATGTCGAGCGAGCTAAATTCTGGCTTGATATTACGATTTGGGTGTTCGATGAATTATCTTGTACTCCTGATGAATGTATTAAATGTGATGTATCTTTGTTAAGGGACACTGTATATCACTAGTGGAATACACTAGTATCAGTGGTTCCAAAAGAACGGGTTACTTGGGAGTTCTTTCAGACTGAATTCCGGAAGAAATATATCAATCAGAGATTTATAGATCAAAAATGCAAAGAATTCCTTGAGTTAAAACAGGGTCACATGACAGTGACAGAACATGAGCGGAAACTTGTGAGACTCAACAGATATGTCCGAGAATGTGTTTCAACTGAAGCTATAATGTGTAAAAGATTTGAAGACGGCTTGAATGAAGACATTAAGCTGTAAGTCGGGATTCTGGAAATAAAAGAGTTTGTGGTACTTGTCGAGCGAGCATGCAAAGCTGAAGATCATCGAGATTCGTGAAAAAGATCATCGAGTAAGTCATTTTAGTCAGCATCAAAGAAGTTCCGAGATGATTTTAGCCATTCAAAGGTTACTGTGGGTTATTCTAGACGAGATCGAGACAGACCACCTGTGAGTTCGAAAGCTACTTCAGTTGCTAGTGTTGGAAATATCAGACCGAATAAAGTTGAGTGTCAACAGTGTGGGAGACAGCATGCTGGTGAATGTTGGGGCAAGTATAACAATAGAGTTTGCTATAAATGTGGTACACGAGATCACTTCATTCGTGATTGCCTGGAGTTAGCTAAGAAATATAATGTCCAGAGTACGAGGCCAAGTAACGCAGCAGCTAGTGGTAGACCACCCAGAAACGCAGGAATTGTGAGTGGTAGCCAAAGAGGGACAACAGATATAGTTGTGAGGTCCGATGCCAGAGCACCTGCTCAAGCATATGCTATTCGTGCTCGCGAAGAAGCATCATCTCCAGACGTCATTACCAGTACTTTCACTCTCTATGATACTACTATAGTTGTATTGATTGATCCAGGGTCAACTCATTCTTATGTATGTGAGACTTTAGTATCCAGTAAGACTTTGCCTGTAGAGTCTACTGAATTTGTGATTAAAGTATCGAATCCCTTAGGCAGGTGTGTTTTGGTTGATAAAACATGCAAGAATTGTCCGTTGATGACTCGAGATTTCTGTTTTTCAGCCGATCTGATGTTGTTGGCATTCGACGAATTTGATATAATTTGAGGTATGGATTGGTTAACACTGCACGATGCTATTGTAAACTGCAAACAGAAGACGATTGAATTGAAATGTCAGAATAATGAGATTATTTGGATTGAGTCAGATGATTTGAATGGTTTACCGGCAGTGATTTCTTCGATGTTAGCTCAAAAATATGTGAGAAAGGGTTGTGAAGCTTACTTTGCCTATGTACTCGACTCTAAAGTGACCGAAAAGAAGGTTGAATCAGTACCAGTTGTGTGTGAATATCCGGATGTGTTTCCTGAAGAGTTATCGGGTTTGCCACCAATCAGAGAAGTTGAATTTGACATTGAGTTAGTACCGGGAACAACTCTGATATCGATAGCTCCATACAAAATGGCACTAACCGAATTAAAAGAGTTGAAAGCTCAGTTGCCAGAGTTGACAAATAGAGGTTTCGCACGACCAAGTTTTACTTCCTGGGGTGTACTGGTTTTGTTTGTGAAAAAGAAAGGCAGAACTATGATAATGTGCATCGATTATCGACAGCTCAATAAAATGACCATCAAGAATAAATATCCTCTGCCACGAATGGATGATTTGTTTGATCAGTTGAAAGGGGCTACAGAGTTTTCGAAGATAGATTTGAGATCAGGTTACTATCAGTTGCAAGTTAAAGATTCAGATATGCCGAAAACTACCTTTCAAACGAGGTATGGGCATTTTGAGTTTCTAGTTATGCCTTTCGGACTAACGAATGCACCTGCTATTTTTATGGACCTAATGAATAGGATCTTCAGACCGTATTTGGATAGATTTATAGTTGTGTTTATAGATGACATCTTAATCTATTCCCGTGATAAATTTGAACATGCTAAACATCTGAGAATAGTTGGATAGTTCAGTAAATGTGAGTTCTGGTTACGAGAAGTTGGTTTTCTAGGGCATGTTGTGTTAGCATCAGGTGTTCAAGTCGATCCGAGTAAGATTTCAACAATATTGGATTGGAAGCCTCTGAAAAATGTATCCTAACTCTGAAGTTTTCTAGGACTCACCGGTTATTACAGACAATTCGTAAAAGGTTTTCCAATGATTGCAACTCCGTTGACAAGACTAATTCAGAAAGATGTTAAGTTCGAGTGGTCGGGAAAATGCCAAAAAAATTTTGATCAGCTGAAAGCTCTTTTGACTGAAGCTCCAGTGTTAGTACAGCCAGAATCGGGTAAAGAATTCGTAATCTATAGTGATGCTTTGTTGAATGGTTTAGGCTGTGTTTTATGCAAGAAGGTAAAGTCATAGCTTATGCTTCGAGACAATTAAAGTTCGCATGAAAAGAATTATCCAACGCACGATTTGGAATTAGCAACTATTGTGTTCTCGTTGAAGATTTAGCGTCACTATCTGTTCGATGAGAAATGTCATATCTATTCAGATCATAAGAGTTTGAAATATCTAACGACTCAGAAATATTTGAATTTGCGACAGCGAAGGTGGTTGGAATTGTTAAAAGATTATGAGCTAGTGATTAACTACCATCTAGGAAAGACCAATGTTGTTGCTGATGCGTTAAGTCGAAAATATTTGTTTGCTCTACGTGCAATGAATACTCAGTTAGCTCTATCTGATGACAACTTGATTATAGCTGAGTTGAAAGCAAGACCATTATTTATGGAGCTGATTTGCGAAGCTCAGAAAGTTGATAATGAATTGTTAGCAAAACGAGCTCAATGTGATTTGAATTCTGATTCAGAATTTCAGGTTGATGCTGATGATTGTTTGACATTCAGAGGCCGGATATGTGTGCCGAGAAATTCAGAGTTGGTTCAGATGATTTTAAATGAAGCTCATAGTATTCGTTTGTCTGTTCATCTGGGAAGCATGAAAATGTATAACGATCTGAAACAGCTTTACTGGTGGTCTAGTATGAAACGTGACATCTAAGAGTTCATTTCTAAATGTTTGATATGTCAGCAAGTTAAAGCTGAGCATCAGGTACCGTCTGGTTTATTACAGTCGATTATGATTCCTGAGTGGAAATGGGATAGAGTAACTATGGATTTTGTGTCGAGATTGCCCCTATCTCTGAAAAAGAAAGATGCGATCTGGGTTATAGTTGACAGATTAACGAAATCAACACATTTCATTCTAGTACGAATGGACTATTCGCTTGATAAATTAGCTGAGTTGTATATTTTCGAGGTTGTGAGATTGCACGGAGTACCTATCTCTATAGTTTCGGATAGAGATCCGAGGTTCACATCGCGGTTTTGAAAGAAACTGCAAGATGCACTAGGTACAAAGCTACACCTCAGTACCGCTTTTCACCCACAAACGGATGGACAATCCGAGTGAATTATTCAAATACTCAAGGATATGTTACGATGTTGCATTCTTGAGTTTGAAGGTACGTGGGAAAATTATTTGTCGTTGATTGAATTTGTGTAAAATAATAACTTCCAATCGAGTATTAAAATGGCACCTAACAAAGCATTATACGTTCGTAAGTGCCGAACACGTTTTTATTGGACTGAACTTAGTGAGAATAAGATTCACGGGGTCGATTTGATTAAAGAGACTGGACAGAAAGTGAAAGTGATCCGTGATAGTCTGAAAGCAGCGTCAGATCGTCAGAAATCATACGCAGACTTGAAACAAAAAGATATTGAGTTTCAGATTGGGGATTGAGTGTTTTTGAAAGTATCTTCGTGGAAGAAAATACTTAGATTTGGCAGAAAAGGCAAGTTAAATCTGAGATTCATCAGGCCGTATGAAATTATTGAGCGTATCAAACCAGTTGCTTATAGATTGTTGTTGCCACCTAAATTAGAAAAGATTCATAATGTATTTCATGTATCATGCTTCGATGATATCGATCTGATCCTTCACATGTGATTTCCCCGTCTGAGACTGAAATTCAGTCTGATATGACATACGAAGAAGAACCGATCCAAGTTTTAGATCACAAGGTTAAAGAACTAAGAAATAAGAAAATTTCATTAGTGAAAGTCTTATGGCACCGAAACTGGGTTGAAGAAGCTACGTGGGAACCCGAGGATGCTATGAGAAAGCAATATCTAAACTTATTCACGGGTAAGATTTTCAGGGACGAAAATCCCTAAGTGGAGAGAGTTGTAACAGCCCAATTTAAGCTAAATCAGAAAAGTGGTTTTAGAACCACAAATCCGAAGTCATAAATTTATTTTAATATTATTTTTGGTATTTACAGCATGTTATTTGATATGTGTGAAAATTTCGTGATTTAATTTTACCGATTGGTTAGTTAATTTGATAAAAAGACTAAATCGCGTGAAATGCAAAAGTGGCATACTAATTGTTTAATTATTTATTTGCTATGATTAATTCAATGTGAGGTCCTTATGATGTAATTAGATCATAAAGGAGATAGTGGATTTTAATGGCTTGGCACTTGTGTAATTATTAATGTTTTAAAAGGTTAAAATAGTAAAAAGATAATTAAAGTTAAATTAAAATAAAAAAATTAGGTTGTCATCTTTCTTTCATCATTTTGAATAGAAAGTAAAAGCTTGGGAAGCCATTTTTGGAGTTTTTGCGTTCGACAATCTTGCATGCTTGATTAGGGTATGTTTTGAGCTCAGTTTTTTATATTTTTACATTTTTGAGATCGTTGTTTCGTATACTAGCTAGCCCGTGTTTTAATTTTTGAAATTTTTAATGATTTTGTGAAATACCATTGATGAATATTCAAGCTTTTTGATGTTTGATTATGAAAAATAAATATTTGATGTTAGATTATTATGTTTTATTAAGTGATTTTTGATAAAAATGTTTATTAAGGATTAAATTGTGAAAATTGTAAGTTGAAGGGTTAATATGTGAAATAAATAGAATTTATGGATTGCTATGGACATAGGGATGATTCGGCCAAGCATGAGTATATTGAAATTTTGTGTATTTTGTATTATTTTGAAATAGGGACTAAATTGTAAAAATGTGAAATTTGGGGGGCAAAAGTGTAAATAGTCCAAATGTGTGTTTTGGATTAAATTGAATATAGTATTGATTGAATAAGTTGAATTTGATATTATATAGATCAAGAAAAGCAGAATTTGGACCTAAATTGGGCAAAAACTAAAGTTATCGACTAAACGACTCGATTCGCCATCTTAGCATCCCAGGTAAGTTCGTACGCGTTAAACATTGTTACAATTATGCTTTTAATGCTTTGTTATTGCATAAATTGTATACATGAGAATAAGATCACGTTTAACCATAAATCAGCTATGTTTAGCACTTAGTATGAAATTTGAGATAGCTTCGGCTATTTATGGCACTTAGTGTGCGATTTGAAATAGCTTCGGCTATATATGGCACTTAGTGTGCGAGACTGAGATAGCTTCGGCTATGTAAGGCACTTAGTGATACGAGTCACAAAAGCCCAAATTCTTGAAGGCGAGGCCCAATAAGCAAATTCCCAGCTCAATCAAGAAATCCATCCATACTTAGTTGAAAATCAGGCCAAATTGTCAAAGTGGCCCAAGTTGTAAAGTTTTATTTTTATTTTTATTTATTTATTTATTTATTTACTTAGTTTAAATTTTTATGTCAATATTCAGTCCAAGAGTCCTAGATAAAATGACCTTTGACCGAATTTCCATATTAAAATAATTAGGAGTTTTTTTTATTTTAGTTTTCTAATTAGATTAGGACTAGTTATAAGGCCTATTTAAAGGCATGGCTGTCCACCTTGTTAAACACTTATCATTATTATTAAAATTTCAGATTTGTTGAGAGCAGAATTTTCTTTGAGTTTTCTCCAAGATTTCTCTCTTGAGTTTTCTTTAGAAGTTGTTTTAACAATCTTGTGATTGTGGGAGCCATCTTCAACCTTCTTCTTGCCATTGATATTCTTTGGAGGGGAGATTAGAGCCGTTTGAAGGGAGTTGTGAGATCTTTCGAGATTTCAAGGCTTCTTAGGACTTATCTTTTAATTTCTTACTGTCAATTCTTTCTTTATTTCTGCTTGTGCCGAATCTTTATCTAATTTATTTTCTGTTCTTATTGTGTTTTCAGCCTTTTTCTATCTTAAGGAATTAGCCCAAAAATCCCCAATTTCTAGGGTTCTTACCGATTCATCCATACTCTTTTTTGGGAGAAATTAGATTGCCGAAATTTGGGGAAAACTATCTGGGTGTTCAATTGGGCAGAATCGCAATCTCTTCTAGGGTTTCAAGATTCCTTATTAACACTTATTTCTATTCTCAATTTGATTCTTTGCTGATTTGGGGATTTTATTTCAGATCTGAAAATTCAAAAATCTAATCTTTTAATTTTCTGTTTCGTTTCGGATCTGATTGTTTAGGGTTTTCGTAGGAGTTTCTCATGACTTAGCAACTCGATCTTGGTCCGCGCGCAACCCCGTATCATTTGGTATCAGATTTTGGGCGTTTTGGGTGTTCTTGGTTGATTTCTAAACTGATCTCTATTTTTTAAAGCATAAACGGCAGTTTTACCCAGAAAAATTGTTTAAAAAAAATTCATTTGAGTGGGTAAACGTTGTCCGATTGATCTGAAATTTTACATACATATTTTTGGCACTGTGATTGAATATAAAAAAATTATTCCCGCAAAAAAATCAGTCAAAATAGTTAAAAAAATCAAAAAATACGAAATTAAATAAAAATTTAAAAAAAGATTTAGCGGGTTGAATTTGGTGCCCAAAATTTCCAGATCAAAAATTCAATATATAAGGACACTCCAAATTTAATTTCGTGATTTTTGGAGATCGGGAACACCTCGAACGAAGTTGTCAAGTTACTCCGCAGTTTTTCGGGTTTTCTGTTTTCAGCAATTTTTATTGATTCTTAGTTGTAGGTTTTCATTTGTTTCCCTTTATTCTTCCTTTACGTTATCTAACACCTTCTTGTTTCTTGTGTTAGTAGGATTTAAACGTGTGCACAACTTCTTCCTCGGTGCAACACGAATCAATTGGTGTCTCGTCAGTTTTTAGCATCCTAGTGCAAATTAGGATTCTTTGGTAGTTTGGTTCACACTCTCTAATTGGTTGATATAAACTCTGATAAAGAACTCACAAGATTGAATTCGACCTCATTGAGAATTTGATTTTTTCTTTTTGAGTGATTAACAGTGAGGTTTGATAACTTTTATTTTTGAGTGTTGAGTGTTTTGCAGGTTTTAAAAAAAAAATGTCTACAGGTGATAATACTAGTGACATATTTAAAAAATTCCAACAACAGTTGGACGAACAGGCTGCTGCACTTCGAGCGTTGACTGCTACTATCAATGAGGTGCGGTTGAATCAAGAGCCTCACTATCGAGATCAAATTAAAGACGATGTGGATAACCAGCCTCCTGCTCATAGGCGCGCTCCTCGGCGTGTCCCTAGAACTGATTATGATCTTCATGATCGTGGACAACCCTCTCTGGCAAAACCAAAAAGCGAGCAGCAACGAGAACATCTCTTTCATACTCGCTGCCATGTACAAGGTAAGCTTTGTAGAGTTATTATTGATGGTGAAAGTTGCTTCAACGTAGCCAGCACGACGATGGTGGAAAAGCTTTGCTTAACCACTACCAAGCATCCACGACCTTATCAACTACAAGGGCTTAGCAACGAAAGCCAATTTAAGGTCACTCAACAAGTGCGCATCGCCTTTTCTATCGGTAAATATCAAGACGAAGTCGTGTGCGACGTAGTACCTATTCAAGCCTGCCATTTATTGCTAGGAGAACCATGGCAACTGGATCGAAAAGTCACTCACGATGGTCGTACCAATAGGTATTCTTTCAAGCATCAAGGAAAGAAACTTACCTTAGTGCCGCTCACTCCGGAACAAGTCCATGAGGACCAAATCAAACTGAGAAATTCTGTTAAAACAAGTGAGGAAAAAGAAAAAGAGAATGAAAAAGAGCAAAAAGAGATTGAGAGTGAAAAGGAATGTGAAACAGAAAAGAAATTTGAAAAAGAAGTTGAAGAAAGAAGAGAAAATGAGTTAGAAAAAGAAACAAAAGAAAAAGACGAGGAAAGGCTAGTGAGGAATGTTTCCACTAACCAAGATATGAATTTTTCTTGTGTTGCTACTTTTCAGGTTCCTGAAAGATCGAAAGATAACTTTCAACTTCAATACCTCTCAAATGAAAGACGCTTTCATACGATCAACTTAGGCAAAGATGAAATCACACTACATGATCCCGAAGGTAAGCGAGGTAAGGAAATTTTAGAAACCGAGTCCATTGCAGATTTGAAAACTATTGATAAAACTTTTGGTGACTTAGTTCTTAAAAGATCCCCTCATTTTGATCCGATTAATTGTTACTCTTCGATTGTGGTTGATAAAGTCATTCCGAAAAGAAGCGTGATTTGTTATTCTCTTGATTTACCTTGTGTAAAATCCTCGAATTTGTCCAAATCTGTTTTGGAGAATAAGGTAACGAAATTTTCCAAATTTGTTTTCAATTTATATTCGTGCCTTAAACAGTTTATGTGGTTGTACATGAAGTTTGAGTTCCATTTGACAAAGGTTAACTCAACAACGGAGATTCAACTACACTATGCCCCTGATGAGCGAAGGTTTGTTTTAAATGAAAAAGGTAAAATCGACCCTTATTCTTCTGCTTATCGAGGTAAGATGCTTGAAACCTTTGAAACACTTTTGTACTCCTCGGATAGTGATAAAGATCGTGTTGATGAACACTTAGATCGAAACGTGCTTGACTGTCCTATTTTATTTATTGATGATCTATCTGTTTTGATGGTTGATAAAAAGATTCTTGTTTTTGATAATGCATGTGTGAGTGAATCTATAGACCGTCGATTAATGCATGGTATGATTATGCAACTCTGTGAACCATGTGAATCTTTTCAAATACCTACTTGTGACGATTATGTTTACCATTTGATTTATTACTCGCAATTTATTCATGGTTTGTGGGAACAATGTGAGACGACTGAATGCCTTAAAACATGTCCATCTTTGTTTCAAATATTTGACGAGGCAGTGGTGAGTAAATTAGATTGTTTGCATGGTAATCTGAATCTGTCCATTCACATGCGTTATACCTGTTCTGTTATGCTTATGATTGGACTACAAGCTTGTTTCCGTTGCTATTTACTATCTCATGGCTATTCTTTTCAGTGGACTCAATTGCCATTAGTCCCGTTCGATAGAGGAAAGTCGAGTTCATTTGATTTTTTAGATTCGAGGACGAATCTTTTTGAGGAAGGGGGGAATGATACGAGTCACAAAAGCCCAAATTCTTGAAGGCGAGGCCCAATAAGCAAATTCCCAGCTCAATCAAGAAATCCATCCATACTTAGTTGAAAATCAGGCCAAATTGTCAAAGTGGCCCAAGTTGTAAAGTTTTATTTTTATTTTTATTTATTTATTTATTTATTTACTTAGTTTAAATTTTTATGTCAATATTCAGTCCAAGAGTCCTAGATAAAATGACCTTTGACCGAATTTCCATATTAAAATAATTAGGAGTTTTTTTTTATTTTAGTTTTCTAATTAGATTAGGACTAGTTATAAGGCCTATTTAAAGGCATGGCTGTCCACCTTGTTAAACACTTATCATTATTATTAAAATTTCAGATTTGTTGAGAGCAGAATTTTCTTTGAGTTTTCTCCAAGATTTCTCTCTTGAGTTTTCTTTAGAAGTTGTTTTAACAATCTTGTGATTGTGGGAGCCATCTTCAACCTTCTTCTTGCCATTGATATTCTTTGGAGGGGAGATTAGAGCCGTTTGAAGGGAGTTGTGAGATCTTTCGAGATTTCAAGGCTTCTTAGGACTTATCTTTTAATTTCTTACTGTCAATTCTTTCTTTATTTCTGCTTGTGCCGAATCTTTATCTAATTTATTTTCTGTTCTTATTGTGTTTTCAGCCTTTTTCTATCTTAAGGAATTAGCCCAAAAATCCCCAATTTCTAGGGTTCTTACCGATTCATCCATACTCTTTTTTGGGAGAAATTAGATTGCCGAAATTTGGGGAAAACTATCTGGGTGTTCAATTGGGCAGAATTGCAATCTCTTCTAGGGTTTCAAGATTCCTTATTAACACTTATTTCTATTCTCAATTTGATTCTTTGCTGATTTGGGGATTTTATTTCAGATCTGAAAATTCAAAAATCTAATCTTTTAATTTTCTGTTTCGTTTCGGATCTGATTGTTTAGGGTTTTCGTAGGAGTTTCTCGTGACTTGGCAACTCGATCTTGGTCCGCGCGCAACCCCGTATCACTTAGTGTGCGAGATTATAATAGCTTCGGCTATACGATGGAATATAGTGTACGAAACATTGAGTGTTCGATAATGTTACGAGAAGGTTTAAGTTCGTTATGAATCTATACAGGTATATACAAGTAAGTAGGAAGTTCAAATAGAAAATGTGACACCCCTAATTTGACCCTAGTCGGGAAGTGGTTTCGGGACCACAAAATCGAGTCACAAGAATAATTAAATGTTATATTTTATGCCTATTATAAGTGAAAGTGTGTGTGTGAAAATTTCATGTTTTGATTTTTGTCTTTTAAATGTGAAATTAATTAGAAAGGACTTATGTGTGAAACTTTGGAAATGTGATAGGTTAAATGGTAGTGGGCAAATAATGCATAGTGGAAAAAATGTAGACTTGCATGTCAAATTCCCCACTTTAGAGGAACTGGCCAGCCATGATGGTATGGGATGAAAAAATATATGCATTTTGTATTAATATTATAATGACTACATGGTTTTATAATAGGAAATAAGTATTAGAAAAAAAGAAGGCCATACATCCTTGCCTTGTTCATGTGAATGTTTGAGAAAGAATGGAGAAAAATGCTTTGAGGATTTCGGCAATGGAGCAAGCTCAAAATCTAAGGTAGAACAAAAGGGCTCTTTGATATTTGGCTTTGGTGATTCTAATTGGAGGTATGTTTAATTTTATTTCTTGATAATTTATGTGAAATTGAGTTAATTGCTAAGCTCCTTTCATAGCCCATGACTCAATTTTTGTTATTGGTTTGAAGTGATGCATTCGGCTATGGGTTGTAGAGTGTCTTGGTGGGTGTTTTGATGTTTTTGTTATGAGGCATTTTAGATTTGGCCTTAGTGAAAATGAGTGAGGAAATTTGAGTTGAGGATAGAAGATAGTAAACGAATGTTCAATGGATAATTTGATACCAAAATTCATATGTTTATGAGCTTGTTTTTGAAAAGTATGTTACATGTGAGTGATTAGTTCATGAAGGGATTTTCGGTTATGTTGTTTTGTATGAGTAATGGATTGTTGAGTTCATGCTATTATGAATAAAATTGATTAAGAGAGACTTGAGATAATTAAATATGCATGTTGGTGGTAAGATGAGCATTCGGTTTTTATCATGGAAGCATAGGAAGCTTGTTAAAGTTGAATTTTAGAAAAGTTAAATGTGTGTGTGCTTGTGCTAGTGCCGAATGTGCCTAGGGTGATTTAGCATTGAGTTTGGTGTTATATGAATTGAGTTTTATGGTTTTGGATTTTTAAGTGTTGTTAAATACTTTGAATAATATATATAAGTGGCTTTGATATGTGAAACTCGGCCAAGTGGTTATAAGCATGATTTTAGAAATTCAATGATATTCGGCCGATTTGAATAATTCATGGCACCCCAAGCAAATTAGTTTTAGATGTTAATAAATATTGAAATTATTTAAAAGCATATTACCGAATGTGATTTTAGTTAATGATTCGGTTATGAGTGCTGATTTGTTTTATAATTAGCCGAATGTGTATATGTATACTATGAGGTGGTTTAGCTTAAAGAAAATTAAGGTGCTCGGAAGGTGATTGTCGTGGATAGTTTAAGTAATGAAATTTAATTTCTGTTATGTAAAGTGATGACATTGCTGTTTGCAAATTTGAAGTTAAAAATTGTTGATTGAGCATCAAGAGCTTATGGAAACAAAGTCGGATCGTGGAAAAAGGGAAATTGGTCGAATAGTCGGAATTGACGTACATTAGCGATCGAGGTAAGTTTTAAGTATTAAAGCCTATAATGTGATTGAGTATGATATGTTAAGCACATATTAAAAGAATCATAACTCTATTGTAAATTTTTATGCATATAGCCTAATGGCTATTATGAAGTATAGGTAAGTTATTGATATGATATGTTGCCAAATGGATATGATATTACGAAGTGCTAAAAGGATATGTCAGAAGAGTAAAATTGTGATAAACCTGCTTAGGACAGCAGCAGTAACATGAATTTAGAAAATCACCATAAATTGTTGGAGTTGAATTAGAGGCTGAATAAATTATGAAATTAAAGCTTAATGAGTCTAGTTTCTTATAAAAGAAACCCTGTAAGAAAATTTATTTCCGATAATGAGATATTTAAAGTTGCGTGAGACAGTGCAGAATGACACTGTAATCCTCTGTTCTGTTTTTATAAAATCATTATAAATTGTACAAAAATGGTTATAAGATAAAACTTATATGCTTAGACTCCTTGATGAGTCTAGTTTCAAATGAAATCAAATACAACACATTTTGAATTCTTTAAAATGAGAAATCTGATTCGTAGTGAAGAGTGGTCAGATTAGTCAAACAGTGAAACAGGGGAAACTTTAAGAAAAATCTGGTATTGATTGGCCAAACCTAAAATTCTGAAAATTTTATGTATGGAAGATATACGAGTCTATATTCAGGGAAAATTAACAGAAAGTGATTTGGAGTTTTGTAGCTCCAGTTATAAATAATTTAGTGACTACTGCTCAGGAAAACAGCTCGTAGTGAATATGTGATTTTGTTGTAAACATGGATAAAACTTGTTTTAGTTACTCATAAGCTATTGATTAAACCCATACGTGAATTCTAAATCGTGATATTGTAAAACGATACATGAGTGTTAGATGGATCTTTGATATTCAAATTTGTGAAATTGTAAGTTTATGAGTATTCGAATATGAAATGATAGTATGGCGTGAAATTGAATTATTCATTGGGAAATGATTAATATAGATTCGGCCAAGACAATGTGTATACATGATAGTATATGTGATATGTGAAGTATATTTGGATAATTGTGATGTGAATGTATATATATGTGATAAGGCCTAATGGCCGATGTGATGAATGTGAAAGTGTATAATAAGGCCTAATGGCCGATGTGATGAATGTGAAAGTGTATATATATGTGATAAGGCCTAATGGCCGATGTGATGAATGTGAAAGTGTATATACATGTGATAAGGCCTAATGGCCGATGTGATGAATGTGAAAGTGTATATATGTGATAAGGCCTAATGGCCGATGTGATGAATGTGAAAGTGTATATACATGTGATAAGGCCTAATGGCCGATGTGATGAATGTGAAAGTGTATATCTATGTGATAAGGCCTAATGGCCGATGTGATGAATGTGAAAGTGTATATATGTGATAAGGCCTAATAGCCGATGTGATGAATGTGAAAGTGTATATATGTGATGAGGCCTAATGGCCGATGAGATGAATGTGAAAGTGTATATATGTGACAGAGCCGAGTGGCCAACGTGATGGATGTGAAAGTGTATAAATGTGATAAGTCCCGAAGGGCAATTGTGTCAGTACTATATCCGGGTTAAAACCCCGCAGGCTTTATGCGAGAGTATTATCCTGATTAATGTCCGTAGGCTTCGTGCTCGTACTATATCCGAGCTTTAAAGACCCGACGGCTAAATGCTAGGATTCAAGTAAGACTTTGATATTGAGTATCTGCATTAAGTTACCATCAAATAAGTATTATGTATTCAAGATGTTCAGGTACGTATTACTTACTCATCGGTGGAGTGATTTAGAGGTGAATTATCAGTATCAAAGAGGTAGGTAAATGTGATTAATATTATAACTCCAAATGTGAGAATGTGCTTTGGAAATATTTGACCATCTAGGTCATTATTATTCGAAAGTATATATGTGGCAGCCAAGTGTTGCGTTTAATGATATTATAGATCGAGATGAAGCTCTAGATTAACTTCATCGAACAATTGAAATGAATGACCAATAATAGTGATTGAGAACACTTTGTCTTGCTTAAAACTTACTAAGCATTAAATGCTTACTCCGTTCTTTGAATCTCTGTTTTATAGATTTTGGTTCGTCAGCTATCGGACTCGGGATTATTGAAGTCAAAGTCTCCCACACTATCAAAGCCTTTTTGGTACACTTTTGGTTGAACTCTGAAAATGGCATGTATAGGACTACCCTTTTGTAGTGGGTCATGGACCCTTTGGATTTGTATAATTTTGGATAGCCATGCGAAAATGGCTTATATATGTTTGAGCATAATGTTATAATCAATTGGTATGGATATGGTTATTGAGAAGTGTGGATATGCTTAACAAGGATTGGCCATGGGAATGGTTAATCACTATCATAATTTGTGCTATTTATGCTAAAAGGGCTAGTTGAATCATGGAAACTATGAAATAGGTAAAGTCTACCTTAAAGGCAGATGCTGACAGCAGCAGTGATGTAGATTTGGAAAATCACTAAAAATAGTAGGAATAGAACTAAATAGTGAATAAATTATTTAAATGAACCTTGATGAATCCACTTTCATATGGAAGAAACGAAACGGTCATATGAGTGGTATGTTAAGAGATAATTAGGTTTTCGTGAGACAGGGCCAGAACGGTTTCTGGATTCCCTGTTCCGACTTTGGAAATTCATTATAAATTAACCAGAGATAATTAGGAGTCATACCATATATTTATAGATTCCTCTTTGAGTCTAGTTTCTATAGAAACAAACGGCATCAGCATTGAAGCCCTGTACAGGGAGATATCCAAATTGTAATGCATGAAGGTCAGTGTAGTCGCACCCTGTAACAGGGGAGACTTTAACTAATAAACTGTACTAATTGGCCCGACCAAAAATTCTATAAAAAAATATGTAGATGGACATATGAGTCTAGTTTCAGGGAAAAATTACAAAACTGATTTTCGAGTTTTAGAACTCAAGATATGATTTTTAAGGTGACAGTGACACAGTTAGCCAACTGCCTGGAAATCTTTAAATTGGACTGCAAAGAAGTGATTTAAGTCTGCAAACCCCTCGTGTCCGACTCCGGCGACGGACTCGGGTACGGGGTGTTACAGAAAAGGGTAAGATTTTGCACATAAGTATGTGAATAAGCTTATGATAGGGTTGATATTATCATGAGTTATACATTAATTGTTCAAATTGCTGATTTGTGTTTTATGAATTGTTGAGTATATTTAGTACGAACTTACTAAGCTTTGTAGCTTATCTTGTTTGTTTTTCCTATGTTATATAGATTTTGAAAGCTAGCTCGAGTTCAGGAATCGTTCAGGAACATCATCACACTATCGATCACTATTTCTGTACCTTATAAATTTGTACTTTTGACTTATGGCATGTATAGGCTAATTTCGATATGGTACATTTTGATTAGTGTATATATAGCCAAGCGAAAATGGCTTAATAATACTATTAATGTTTGTGAATATTATGCCATGTATTGAGCTCATTTTGGAAGTATGTTATATAGTATATAATTGTGCAATAATAAGTATGTCCAAATAAGTTTGCCGATTTCACTTCTTAATGTTCGGATATGAATATTAAGTCATGCTACAAATGTGTTTCAAAGACATTAAAATGTGGTTATTTCACATATTACTATGATATTCAAATGTAGCTATTTTTATATGTTATAATGCTATCCATTTTGAGCATATTGATGCTGTCCAATTTGAGTATATTGATGCTGTCCAATTTGATGGATAATGTTGTCCATTTTAAGCATATTGATGTTGTCCAATTTGATGTATAATGATTTCCAATTTGAGCATATTAAAGCTGTCCAATTTGATGTATAATTCTGTCCATTTTGAGCATATTGATGCTATCCAATTTGATGTATAATGTTGTCCATTTTGAGCATATTAATGTTGTCCAATTTGATGTATAAATGCTGTCCAAAATAGGGTAGGTTACTTATGTTTGTATTATGTTGCATAGTTAGTAATTTGTTAATGTAATAAATGTATACAAATAGATGTTTTGATATTTGCTCGGTATATGATACGTACTGATAAATGTTTAAAAATGTTTTAAGTATTTGAATGATATAAAATTTTGATTAGCTTACAATAAGTTTTCTTATACTTATATATAATAAATACGCCGTCCTGTGTTAGTTTTTGTTAGGCCTAGCCCCTTTATTCAATTCAATTAGATGTTAATTTAATGTAAATAAACCATAACTATGTAAACCTATTCCTAATAGATTGACCCCAAAATATCATATCCAAATTACGTTTTGTAAGATATATGGCGCCATTCTAGGATTCCATTTCCTAGTACCATGACAAAAATGAACTCCTGCTTCCAACATTCCAATATCTTCTTGCCATTTCTGTTTGCACTTCCTCCCTCTCTCTCTCTCTTTTAAGTAAAAAAAAGAGAGACAAGACACCCTGAAATAAATAATAGTTCCAATAGAACCTTCTCTTCTACCGGGGATTGGTCGTTTATCCACGACCCAAGCCATTACTTTCTATTCATTATTCTCTTTATTACTGTTAACAAATTAACAACTCAAATGACCACAATAAATTATCTTAAGAATCATTAAATTCTATACCTATAAAAGAGCGGCCTGATGTATCATGTAAATTGTTTGAAATGCAAGAGTCAAATAATTCTCGGTGGTGGAAGAAAATATCTCTCATTTCTCCCCAGAAGAATTCTTTTTTTTTGTTTCCAAAAGAATGTTGTTATGTTGCCGTGACTAGTGCACTAATCCTTTGAATCCGGTACCGGTGGGTATCATACCCCCAAGCACAACGTTTTCTTTCAGGCCTTTCAACCAATTGATACGACCCCGGAGAGCAGCTTTTGCTAAAAATCGAGCAGTTTCTTGAAAACTTGCTTCAGATATAAAACTTTGAGTGTTCAGAGATGCTATCATTATTCCCAATAAAATGGCTCGATAACAAATTGCTTCGTCTAAAGCATGCCCCATTCGTTCCGCTCGTAATAATCCAATCAGTTCCCCGGGTAAAAAAACATTAGACATTCCATCTTTAGAAACCAATACTTTTGATGTTATTTGACCGACAATAATTTCTATATGCTTATTATGGATCTGTATCCCCTGAGATCGATAAACCTTTTGGATCTTATTAACCAAAGAGAGACGACTTTTCACTATAGTTAGCTCAATCCCCAAGGAATTCCAAGAATTCTTGTTATACATTCGTTCCAACCCTCAATTCTCATTTCTAGGTTCATCGATATTGAATCAATCGAGCGTACTTCTAACACTTGTTCAACTTTTGGAAGACCCTGCGTTATATCACCAGATCTCAATTTTTCATATATAAATGTAACAAACGTATCTCCTTCGTAATGGATTTCTGCATAATGCCCATGGACAGTTGCTCCCGGAGTCACCAAATAAGGCTTAGCTGATCTTATTAATATAGAATCAGCTTGAACAATAAAAACTTGACCCGATTTTAGGCGTGGTTCGCTTTTGGCTATACATACATTTTCACAAATAAACTGCCCAAGACTAATTATTGTGGATGTTTCTTCACAATAATTATGATGATAATAATGATGGGGAAAATACCAATTCAAATTGACTGCATTCAAAAAGATGTTACATAAAGGATTGGTAATGGAGATTATGTAAATTATATAAAAAGAGACCTCTGGATAACATAAAAAGAATATTAATTGGGGCTTCAAATTCGTAGAAATGACTAGGCAGTACTCCCTACGATTCCGGTCTAGAGTATCCTCCTATCTACTGATTAAAGTAATGACTATCAGGAACGAAATAATCCTTTACTACTTTTTAGTTTAAGCCCCATTCGTGGTTTATCAGATCTAAAAGTAGAATAGGAACGAAAAAGAAACAATAAAGAATAAAAAAATCTTTTTTTCTTTCTTTCATAGATATAGAGAGATCTAATCGTGTCATGATTTATGCGCTAATGGAATGTTTCATTTTTTTCGTAATAGAAAACAATGGGTTAAAATATCTATTGGTATTCTACAATAAGTATTTTATTGAAGGCTTAAGTTATTACTCAACAAATCAAAATTGAAATTATGAACGGGCGAGATCAATTCAGAAGCACTTATTTTTTATTCTTCAGAATATAGCAGACAGAATTCCATTGGTATAATTTTGGACCGTCTAATCTATTTTTTTCTCTATCTATTCTACAACCATACAAAGGTAAATAATATTGATTCGGTCCTAAAATTTATTTGTGACCCACGAGCAGCCGTATGAGGTGAAAATCTCATGTACGATTTTGGACTAACGATGTAAACAGTGATGTTATCATCGACTATAATTATCTAACAGTTCAAGTACAGTTGATATAGTTGAGGCGCAATCAAAATATGGTTTTTGGGGATGGAATTTGTGGCGTTAGCCAATAGGGTTTATCATTTTTCTAATTTCTTCTCTAGCAGAATGTGAGAGATTACCTTTTGATTTACCAAAAGTGAAGGAAGAATTAGTAGCAGGGTATCAAACCGAATATTCAGGTATCAAATTTGGTTTATTTTACATTGCTTCCTATCTAAATCTATTACTTTCTTCGTTATTTGTAACAGTTCTTTACTTGGGGGGTTGGAATATTTCCATTCCGTACATATTCATCCTTGAGCTATTTGAAATAATAAAATAAATGGAATCAGTTAAATGGTAATGAAAGGGTTGAAATTCGAAACATGATTTGAAAATGTAATTTAATTAGTAAAGCATGATTGATATTTGGTGTGGATTGTTAATGACCTATGTTTTGACGAATAAATTGTTTTGATCATTAGGTGAGAAAAATTAGGGTTTAAATATATATATTTACATACACATGACGCATATTTATATACAGCTATGGTATTTGGTTCATTTTGTTAAGTATGAGATTTTGATATTTAGTAATGCTTCGTAACCCTAATCTGGTGACGAATACGGATTAGGGGTGTTACAGAAACAGTCACCAAGATAGTGGTACAAGAGGTTTGATTCCTTTATGAGTTTTCATGATTTCAAAAGAAGTAGCTTTAACAGTTGTGTTTACTTTAAGAAAAACAGTGATGGTTCTTTTGTGTTTCTACTCCTTTATATTGATGACATGTTAATAGCAGCGAAAGATAAATGAGAGATAAGAAAGGTCAAAGCCCAACTAAGTGAAGAATTTGAGATGAAAGATTTGGGACCAGTAAAGAAGATACTTGGTATGGAGATTCTCAGAGATAGAAAAGCAAGTAAATTGTACCAAAGTCAGAAGGGGTACATTGAGAAAGTTCTTTGCAAATTCAAATGCTAAGCCTGTTAGTACTCTTTTAGCAGCCCATTTCAGACTTTCATCGGCTTTGTCTCCACAATTAGATGATGAGATTGAGTACATGTCGCATGTTTCATACCCTAGTGCAATGGGATCTCTCATGTATGCTATGGTTTGTTCACATCCAGATTTATCATATGCAGTCAGTGCAGTTAGCAGATACATGGCGAATCTCGGTAAAGAACATTAGAAAGCAGTTCAATGGATTTTTAGATACTTACGAGGTACTACTAATGTTTGCTTATAGTTTGGAAGAACCAGAGATGGAGTCATTGGGTATGTTGATGCTGATTTTGCTGGAGACCTTGATAGAAGAAGATCTCTCACAGGTTATGTCTTTACAATCGGAGGTTGTGCAATCAGTTGGAAAGCCACTTTGCAAACCACAGTTGCTTTGTCTACCACTAAAGCTAAGTACATGGCGATTACTAAGGCTTGTAAATAAGCTATTTGGTTGAAGGGACTCTTTAGTGAACTCAATGAAGACCTTCAAATCAATACAGTATTTTGTGACAGTAAGAGTGCCATCTTCCTTACAAAAGATAAAATGTTTCATGAGAGAACAAAACACATTGATGTTTGGTATCATTTTGTTCGTGATATTATTGCTCGTGGTGATATTGTTGTGAGCAAAATTAGTACTCATGAAAATCCTGCAGATATGATGACTAAGTCACTTCCTATAACCAAGTTTGAGCATTGCTTAGACTTGGTTGGTGTTCATTGTTAAAGTTAAACCCTTAAGGGGTTTTACGGAAGAGGTGGAGAACTTGTTCGTTGAGAGTTCGTGATGAAGAACTTGTTCATTAAGAATTCGTGTCAATGTGGAGATTGTTAGAAATAAGTGACTCGAATCCTTATTTAAATAAAATACAGTGGTAAAATAAAATAAAAGTAAAATCCCTATAGAATTATACTTTTTTATTTTATTTTAGAATAAGGTTTTTTAAACCTTATTAAATTTCATCTATTTGATATTGATTAGAATAAGGTGTTTCAATCTTACTACACTCCTATTAGAATATGGTTTTACAAGCCTATAAATAGACATAGTCTACTTCTCTTGTAATCAATTCGAATTCGACATAGTGAATTTTTTTCTCTTCTGCCCGTAGTTTTTTCTCAAAAGGGTTTCTACATAAAAATCTGTGTCTTTTATTTTTATTTCTCTTTTCTTTGTGATATATTGTCATTGCCAACATTCTATTATTTTTACAATACCTAAATGAAATGCCAATACAATTATTTACTAAAACGGTATGTTTACAACAATGTTGGGGGTGGAAGGCATAAAGGAGGAGGCACCACTTTTTTCTGATTTAATCTTGGAACCATCATTACCAAATGATAAGTGTTAATATATATTAAGGGTGGAGGGAGTGAGAGAGGCGACAACTGTATTTTGTGCCTATACATTGATAAAACTGGGTAAAAATACAGGTTAAAGGGATGGAGGGTGGTTGAGAGGCGACACCAGTGAAAGCTACCTGTCAGGCGGCACCAGTGGAGGGTTTTTGACAAGCGGCACACAATGGAGGGTACTTAATAGGCAGAATCCAGTGTTGAACCCCTATTTAAGTTGTGCCTTCTTGAACGATTTTGAAGATAAAAAGAGAAGAGGGAAATTTTGGTTGTAAAAGAAGATAAAACAAAAGGTTAGTATATATAAAAAAAAATTTAGTATGTTTTTTTAAAATAAAATATTGAGAAAATTAATTGTTTTTACAAATTTATTATTGAAGATGGATAATCAATTTTTCGTATTCGTTTATCTTGATGAAGTAATTTTGAGAACAACAGTTGGATGTATATTTGAATGTCATCAACAAATAGCAATGAGATTAATAGAAATGTCTCGGTTGATGATATGAAAGAAAGGATCAGTGCAAAAATTATTTTACATTGTGGGAGAAGGATCTCGAGACTATTCTACAAATTTCCAGTTTCAACAGATCCCATCAAATTCAGTGAGATGAAACTTGTAGATGATGAAGACATAGAAACAATGGTCTCACTTTATTGCTAGAATCGGAGTGGCCAAACTAATCCGATTGAGTTGTTTGCTAAGTTAGCTGATGTAGAGCTAGATGAAGATTTCACTCTATTAGGTGAAAAACATGGAGTTCAAGATCCGTGTACGATGGTTCCGAGAGCATACGTTGATATGAGATCGACTGTATGCGATATCGACATCGATCTTAATGCCCCACTTGCATCTGAGAACCTTAACCCGAGTCCCCATTTAAAAATACATCCAATGGTGATTGAGACTGATGCAGATGGTGATGATGGATATGATAATAATGGTCCTTCTAATCACAAGGTTGAATATTATAGTGATATCGATCTAGACGAGGTCTTGGATGATATCGATGGTGAATGCGTGAACAACGATGGAACTATTAATGCATCTTTAGTCGAGAACCCGAGTCGAGGCATTATGATATACAAAGATCCTGGGGCACACATGTCGATCATAGATCCTAACACGGCGCATGTATCCAAGTTCTCAGAGTACCTCGATATACTACCTACTCACTCATTGGTCGTAGACTTTGAACATGAGGAGTTGTTCGTGGGCCAAAAATTCGCAACAAAGAAAGACTATGTATTTACCATTAAGCGGTATAGCATGAATGTGTTTGTTGACTACAAAGTTGTCGTGCCTAAAATGACATTGTATATTGAGGAGTGTTGGAGGTCAGAAAAAGGTTGTGCAATTTGCAGGTACGAGCTACATTTATCCAGATGTCAGAAATGTGAGAGATTTGAAAATTTGTTGGGCCTCACACATGCACTTCAATATGTATGACGCAAGATCACCGCAAACTTGATGCCAAAACTATCTACAACTGCATCATGCCAATGGTGAAGCACATGCCCGCCATTCTTGTTTCCGTACTGATTGCCAAAATGCAAGAACAATTTCATTACCAAGTGTCATACCAGAAAGCATGGATAGCTAAACAGATGGCCATGAAGCAGTTGTACAGAGATTGGGATGCGTCATACAATGAGCTACAGGGGTGGATAGTTGTTATGTGGGAGTACGTACCAAGGACTATTATTAAGTTACAGGAACGACCTTATTAAGGCCCGGACGACCAACTACAATTGGGAAGAAGAATTTCCAACGGATGTTCGGGATATTTGATCCAAACATGCGGGCCTTTCCCTACTGCAAGCCACTTGTGCAGGTTGATAGGAATTGGCAATACAGAAAATATATATAGGTTCTACTTATTGTGGTTGCACAAGATGGGAACCATAACTTTCTCCAGATAACGTTTGCCATTGTGGAGTCGGAGACCATGGAATCATGAGAATTCTTCCTAATAAACTTGCGGACATATGTTATTAGGGAAGACAATATTTGCATCATATCCAATAGATCAAAGAGAATAATTGACACAATTAAGCATTCTAGTATTTCGTGAAAATCCGTTTACTACATCTGGTACATCGTGACTAACTTCCACCGAGACTACAAGAAAGTAGACTGGCGGAAACAAGTTGTGAAAATGGGTAAAATTTAGTTTCAACATATGTTTTAAATGTTCTTAATACTTCAACAAATTAATTGGAGACTATAACTTGTGATAAGGAATGATGTGGATGAATGTGGAAGCGGATCGTAAAGTTTGTCAAAGTTGCGACTTTATCCTAAATCTCTAGACGAACGTAAACTAAAACGAGAAAGAACAAAAATAGATTAGTTGTCACAAAAGAGAGCCAAACAAAATTAAAACAAAAGAAAGATGAACCGACTGGTAAAGTGTCCAAAAGATAACGAATTAGAGTTTTTTGGATGGAAAGAAACCATCCTTGGACCTCGAGAAAACATTCCAACCAGATCTGGAAAAACAAAACACAAAAAGATTTGTTAGAAGTGATTTTAAAGACAAAAGCAAACTGTTTTTGTGCAAGAATGTTTGAAACAAAAAGAAAAGATTAAAAACTCCTAACTTTGATGTGTTTCTTGATGGAACAAGATAGGAGAACATATTTCTTAAAGCGACTTTAACCTAGAACAAAAATCAATAAAATCAACAAGTCAAAATAGCAAGAACTAACTTAAATAAGTAAGAAACGAGAAATTAAGGATAAAAAAGAAAAGATGGCGTCCTAAGAAGCCTTGGAAACATTAAGAACCCACAACTCCTTTCAATGGCTTTAATTCGCCCTTCAAGAAAAAGATCTTGGGAAGAAAAAGCTTGAAGATGATTCCCACAACCTGAAATATTGTTAAAACAGCTTCTAAAAGAAACTCAAGAGCAATTCTTGAAGAAAAACTCAAAGAGAATTATTATTAACTCAAAAAAAAATAAATCAATTGTATGTGTATAAGGGTGAACATCCATGCTACTTATAGGCCCCCAAAATAAGTTTTCCTAACCCTAATAGAATAACTAACATGACAACTCATCAAATAAAAAACAAAATAATTCTAAGTGTGGACTTTTAATGGGATCTTTGGGCTGAATTATTACATGATGATCCACCTATTAAAATAAAATTGGACCTATAGTTTAAATATTTTACAATTTGGGCCACTTTGATAATTTGGCTTGATATTCAATTAAATTACTTTCCAAACTTCAGGATGGGCTTGTAGACATCTTAATGGGTCATTTTTTTAAGAACTTGGTCATGTGATTCATTTTCTCTCGAAATTGGATCGTTCAAGCTCGTACATAAATCTAATGCGCCTTGGCTGCAAGATTCAGTTTCTTGGACCAAGATTTCCAAGATTTGAAATCTTGATTTTCTTGATTCTTGAAATTTTCTGAAATAACAAAATTGGACCAGATTCAGTTTCTTGAAAATAAGAAAATGAATCTTGATTTTCTTTTTCGGCCGTGTACGTATCTAGGGCCTTGGTAACGAAGTCTTGGATGGTCTCATTCAATCTTGCTTGGATTTGCTTGGCCTTTCACATTGTTCTTGGGCCTTGAAGAAATTTGAGTCCATCACATTCATGAGCCTGATTTTGGGCCTTAAAACTCGCATCAATTTTTCTTTTCTTAATACATACACAGCATACGAGCTAGAGTCACACCTTTTCAAGCAAAGGATGACCAAACTTGAGGGTGACATGCAAGGTGAAACAAATACTCCTTTTCGAGAGTAGTTGGGTACCATGGAGCCGTGGCGATGGGATCAAAGTTTATATGACGAGGCTCGATATAGTCATATGACCACCAACCTGGTAGAGGCGATAACTTTTTCTTGAGGCAAACACAACATATTCCAATTTCAGTTGTTTTCTCAACTGCGTTCTACATGCTAGCAACCTTGATGCCAAGAATGAGGCTGAAATAAGTCAACCAGATGGAGACGGGACACGTGTTTGTCAAAGAGGTCTGGAAGGCAATAGATGCAAACCGTCGAAGATAGAGGTTGATGACTGTAGAAATATATTCTAAACAGTTAGAAACTTTTTAAGTTACGGAGTCCGTCAACCGTCGACCCAGCATCCCACCTATGTCTTACAAGGTTGATCTCCAAAATAGACGATATGATTACGGGAAGTTCCAGTCACTTCGTTACCCTTGTGCGCACATCATTGTAGCATGTGCTCGCACCTCAATCAATGCTGAATAATATATCGATGAGGTGTACACTTTTGAGCGCACATTGCATATTTAGGGAAACGAGTTCCCTATCTTGCTGAACAAAATTCTTATTGTAATAATTAAATTTTATCACCTATTCATGAGTGGGAAGACATGTTTGGTGAGTAACTGATGCCAAGAATGGCATCCTGTAAAGTTCCCAGGACTGCAGCAATACCAAGCACCTACCTATGTCCATGACACGATGTTTTGTCGTCCAACAAATCTCGCGATACAATGTAGCTAATATTGTTGAGCCCCAACTATATAAACGGGCAACAAATAAATCAAATAATAGGATCAAGTACATCAAGTGGACCTTTTTGTTATTTGCATCTAGCATGAGTACACCCCCTAACATATGAATTATACATGCTCGAGCGGCACACATCACTTCTCGCTTAGTGGCAATACTCGGTAAATACTTGAAATTCGCATTCCACCATGAAAATCTCAATGTCGTTAATTTATCGTCACAATCATCAGGCGATTTTCCTAGTTAGTCATAGCAAAGGGTCTTCGGATCAAACAATGTACTAAAACCCGAGTCCGCAATGTTGTTGATTGGGAGCCCAAGTTGCAGTGCAACATTTTCTAGAGTGTTGGTGCACTCCCCACACGACAAATGAAATATGTGGGTCTCCGGGCGCCACTGCTCAACCAAAGTGGAGATCAAGTCATACTTCAAATCAAACATGTGAATCAATGTCACTTATCTGAATCCAGATGCCTCCAAGTATGACATAAGACGTTCATCCGGCAGATAGCCCACACTGTTGACACAGCCCCTCAATATGCGGTACGGACCCTGACCAGATATTCAACTATAATAGTTAATATATACCAATTAAATAAAAAAATACGTGGAAGTTTATAAGGAGACTCCTGAATAACAAATAACAATTTCATTACCACCACATTAATCGTATCTGATGTGTGATCTGTTTCTGTAACCAAAGAAACCATTTTGATATTTGCAATTTCAAGTAAAAAAAATTAATCCTCACCTGAACAAATAGTGAAAATGAATTATGTACCATTTGTTATTTTTTGAAGATTTAATAATATTTTTACCCATATAAACAAATGAATAACATCGTAATTTGGGATACACTAATATAAGTCAATCATTTATTTTTTTCAAAACTATCTCATTTTTTTTTCATTTGTTATCCCAATAACAATTTTTTTATTACATAATAGATATTAAACATTTGTGAACTATAAAAATTTTAATTCCAGTTCAGTTCAATTAATTAGTATTCAATCAATTTAACGTAAGATATATCAATTAAATTTCTTACCACAGTAGTACAAAAAAATAATTAAATACCAAAATGGGTAACCTTACAAATTTGAAGCGAAAAGCCCATTTCAGTATTTATTTTTTTAGAAAACGACCCATTTCGATAATTCATTTGTAGGGTGACCCATTTCGCAAATTTTTTCAGGCAGCACCGGTAGAGCACTGTAGCAAACGTATCATTTTAATAAATAATCTCTTGGGCACACCATTTGAGTTTTCTTGTATTTTTTGGGATAAAAAAGCCAACAAATAAATACATAATAATTACAAATAAAAATTATAAAGTATCACATTTTTTTGACATAATAATCTTCTTTATACTAATTAAGTAAATAACAAAAAAAACTCTCAAAAATGTCAACAATGCGACCATCTATTAAGTACATAAAAAATAATAATGTTAAAGAAACATAAACTATCAAAAAACAAATAAACTCAATAGGATCATATGTTATTTGCATTTACTAAAAAAACAAATGTTAAAAAAAAACTATCAAAAAATAAATAAACTCAATGGGATCATACCTTACTTGCATCTACTAAAAAATAAATATTAAAAAAAAAACAGAAACATATCAACTAAGTTTCTTTCAAACATCCTTTTTTTCTTTCTTCTCTATGTAAAATAAATCAAAAATCAAAATTAAAATCTCAATAAAAATCAGCACAAAGAACTATTTATTCAATCAATCAAAAATAAAAAAAATAACATTCATAACCTATAAATAAAAAACAATAAAAAAATCATAACCTACTTCTCCTTCTCCTTTCTTTCTTCCTGTTCTACAAACAAAATCAAAAATTTTTACCCCAACCACAAACCCCACACAATACAGGTATATATGTTGAAAGCTAATTTTCCCCTTTCCCAACTCGTGACCAATTGATCTTGTCGCAACAAGTGGTCAGTGGACAGTGGTGCCGCCTATCTCTCTCTCTCCACCTCACCTGCCACATTACAAGTCCCCTAAAATTTATTTTGTATTAAATCATTGTATATGGCCTCTTTTATTAATGGGTTTTTTTCATAACCTGGATACTAGTGTCGCCTCTCTCACTCCCTCACTTCTTAATTTTTTTTAAAACACATATCATTTGGTAATGATGGTTCCATGATTAAATAAAAAAAAAAGTGATGCCGCCTCCTCCATGCCCTCCATCCCCAACACTATTACAAACATATCATTTAGGTAATTAAATATTTATTTCGTATTATATATATAAAAAATTGTAGTCTAACAAATAATTTTTATTTTTTATGCATTTATTAAAAGAATATTAGATACAAAGAAGATACAACTACAGCACTGTAGATGTTCTACCTTACAAATATTAGAGGTGTCTAGGGTGTAAAAGGTAATTTACTACTCTTAAAGGTTTGAAACTTTGACAAATTTGTGTGTTTGTGAATTGGGATGGGAGAAGGGTAAGAAGGGAAAAGAGAGAAAAAAAATGAAGGGAAGGGAGAAAATTAATAAAGTATAATTACTTTATTGAACTTTTTTTGTTATATTAATTTTATTTTTGGTATTACATTGTAATAATTTGATTTAAATTATTTAAAAATTATAGTAATTTAATTTTAAAAAATTTAATTTTAATTATTTTTAAATTATTATATACTTATAAATTGAGATTTTAAAAGCGTCCAACTATATGTTGATTCTTTGGTCACAAATTTTTTTAAAATTTTATATTAAGCTAAATATTTTTTAATTTTTAAATGATATATACAAAATAATATGTACAATCACTCGACGTTTATTTAAATTATTTATTTTTATGGATTTGTTACCAAATTTGTAAAGGGTTAGATAAATCATATAATTTTTTTGTATTAATATTACGTTTTCATATATTTAAATTTCTCAATTTATTATATTTTAATTTATTCCATATTTTATAAGATTTATTATAATTATTCAAATATATTTCTAAATTTATTTATAGAAGATTTTAAAATATAAAAGAGTAAATTTACCATATATATATAAAGTAAATTTGTTTATTAATGGTTTAAATCCCGGGCGAAGCCGGGTGTAAAATTTAGTTTACCATACAAAATTGATGTTAAAGTTCATAAAAATATATATATTAAACTATAAATTTTTAAATTTATCATTTGTGGATTGACTCCATCTTTTAATTAATGTATATATTGAACAAATCATATATATATATATATATATATATATATATATATTCTATAACAGTTCTTTGAAACAACTATTCAAAGTAGAGATTGAAAATATTGAACATTGACATCATGAGTTATTTTCTCAAATATTAATTTTTTTATCATTTTGATGAAAATTAATTATTAATTCAAGTTAATTTTAAATATTAAAATTTTATATTCTTAATTTATATTGATAATAATACAAACTATAATAATTTTAAAAATTAAACATTTATATTATATTATTTTTAATTTTGTTAATCGTGGTATTACTTAAACATTTATGTTACTTAAACAAATTTTGTAACAATTTTTTTTAAAAATAAATAAATTTGATGCACATGGGATAAAAAAATTAATATATTATATTATATTATTTATATATATTATATAATTTATAACACATAAAATATTAAGTATATAGTAATATCTAATACTATAATGTAAATATTTAAAAAAAATAAATCGTCTATATATAAATTTTTAATAAATGAACAAACATTCAAAACTATTAAATTTAAATTAAAAATAATATAAATATTTTTCAAAAAAATAAAAAATAATATGAGTGAATTTAAAATAGGCTTGAATTAATCATTTAGGAATATAAACGGATTTCAACAAAATTTTAAATTCATATTTTAAGCCGGCTCAAATTAATAGAATCATAATATTGTTAATATCATTACTAAACATTCATTAACTTATGGAGAACTTTAATTGCAAATGTTCCACAACTTTAATTTACACTATTTTTCAACTCATTTATTATTGTTTCATTTATTTTATGAAATGATACTCATAAATAATGGATTAAATATATATATATCACAATATACCCTAAAAACGTATATATCTAAATATAAAATGTGTAAAAGCATGAAAGTGAATGTTTAAGGTATTGCATAAAAATAAAAGCCAATGAGTTTACGTTTGAAAATTTTGAAAACCTACTATTATGCTTTTCTTTCTTAGAGGTGATAATTATTTTATTGTTTTTTTTTTTGAGAAAAATAATTTTTCGATTGTTTCTTGTAATTCTTTTTTTAGTATTTTTTATATCCACTAATAGGCGCTAAAAGTAACATGATTTAGTTTCATTCTTAATGCATTTTTGGGTAATTATTCAATCTTAATGGTGAATTTTATACTCCAAATCCATTGAATTCATAGTTTTATACTTAGTAGAGCATTTGGGAGCAAAAGGAGCAAAAAACGAACAAAAACTAAAAAATTTGAGCAAGTTACAAGAGCCACACGGGCTAGACCATTCCACACGGCCACATGGCAAGCTGTGTCGATTTCATGATTTGCACTCTAAACCTACAGAAAAACGTGATTTTTAGGTTTTTCGAGCATTTTAAGATATATATATAGCAAAAATATGAAGATAGGAGAGAGTCGTCATAAAATACTCAAGAAAACAACTCAAAAAACACTATTGAAGTCGATTCTGAAGCAAATTTCCATCAAGATTGAAGATTCCCTTGTGATTTATTTGGATATTATTATGAGTTTCTTTGTTTCTTATGGTTATACTGTATTTTGGATGTTTTTATTTGCTAGCATGAACTAATTTTCTAAATACCTAGGGAGATGAACCCTATGATGAATTCTGTCATTTGATTTCTATTTTACGAAATCTTGTTCTCAATTATGTGTCCTTAATTCTTGGTTTAATATTTTTAGATTATTGATCCATGTTTGATGTGCATAAATAAGAGGAGGAATAGACCCTGTTTAAGAGTAGATCTAATGTGACTGAGTGGAGTTGCATGCAATCCTAAAAATAAGATGACATAAATCTACCGGATTAGAGTCAAATCTAATAGGGGAATCCATAGATCGAGTTAATACAATAATAGGAGTTTTAATGAGAAAGAAATTTCAATTAATCAACCTAGAGTCAGTTGCTTTTATTCTTGAAGAGAAATATTAGCATAATTTAGGGATTTCTATGAATCAAGATACTAAGTGAAGAAATTGCGTAATTTAGATTAATAATGATAGATGAAATCTAGGTGAATTCTTTCCTAGGTATTGTTTCACTTCTTGGTTGTTTACTCGATTATTTTCCTGATTTATTCTTTGTTGCGTTCTTAGTTAATTAATTTAGTTAATTTTAGTTATCAATCAATCGCTCCAATTATTTGGTTAAATAATAGAAAGACAGTAATTACTAGTACTTTTAGTATTCGTGAGAATGATATCTTTGCTCACCGTAGCTATACTATTAATTGATAGGTGCACTTGCTTTAGTCAGATTTTGGCGTGTTGTGAGGGACTAAAATATTAGGAAAACTTCATTTCTATTAATTTAGCAATTTTTTATTTTAATTTTAATATTTTTTTAATTTAATTTTTGCATTCTATTTTTTCGTTTGTTTGATTCTAACAGGTTCTTTTGGTTTATGACTAGAGAAAACCTGTTGAAACCGTTAGTGTTTGATAGTGAAATTGAAAAGACTGCTTGCAGAAATTATAGAGAGGTTAGAGAAGCAAAGTAATGTCAACAGATTTTAATAGACGATAAAGAGGAAAAGGATATTATGGAGATGGATGGTAATCAAAATATTCAGCAGCCTCCTGCACCTCCTGTGTAATGGCTCAAACTCAAGGTTATCAGAATAGTGGTTTCGTAACCACAAATCTGATTTAAAGATAAATTTATTTTAATATTTTTGCATGATATTGATATGATAGGAAAATCGTATGAAAATATAGATAGAAGAATTTTACCGATTTAGTGGTTAGTTAAAAAAAGAAATTATTGAAGAAATTCGATAAAAACAAGGTATCGAGACCTCGATCTCGTAAAATTGAGTCAAAAATATTTTATAAATATTTATGAAGTGTTAGTAATATGGTATTAAAATTTCGTTAGAAAATTTTAATGTTTGGGTAGTCAATTCAGTGAAAAGGACTAAATTGAAAAAGATATAAAAGTTACTAGAAGGATTAAATAGCTCAATTGTTAAATGAGGAGGGACATGAATTGCAAATAAGCCCAAAAGAAGATATTTTGGGCGGCATAAGCTGAGAAAAATCAGGAGAATTAAAGAATTAAGGGTAAAATTGGAATATTGCAAAATTTACTTTAAAAGTTAGGACTAAAGTGGGATATCCATAATTCTCTTTATTTTTCTGCATTCCCATCAGCCAAAAAATGTTTTAAGGTTTTATTCAAGCTGTTTTTTCATAATTTTTGCACCAAGTGAGTTAATCCTTTCCTTTTTCTTGTAATTTTTGTGTTTCTAAGACTTTTACAACTAGGTCCTATTACTAAATTCATTAGTTTTTGATTTTATGAATGAATTTGAAAGTTTCTATGAATATGTGGTGGAATTTTATGATGAAATAGGATGAAATTGAAGCTTTAATTTGTTTATGAGATGATTTTATTAGGTAATTTCAATAGAAATTGATTTGTAGGACTTAATTGTGAAAAAATTTGGAATTAAAGTATAGTGCTAAAATTATGATTTCCAAAGGTTATAACGTAGTTTAAAGTGATAGAATAAAGTGTTGGTTGAGAAAAATCAGCTCAATTGAGAGGTTAATTGAGCAGGGATAGAATTATCATTTATTGAAAGCTTAGGGAAAGAATGGTAATTAACATTATGCACTAAAACAGTTTTGGACAGCAGCAGTAGTCTAACTTTGAAAAATCACCAAAAATTGTATAGATCAAATTACAGAATGAATAAAATATTAAATTAAATATTATTGAGTCTAGTTTCTTATAAAAGAAACGATTTAAGCAATGGAATTGTAAATCATGAGATATAATAGATTTTGTGAGACAAGGTCAGAATGAGTTCGGGTTCCCCTTTTCTGACTTTGGAAAATCATTAAACATTGTAAAAAAATTATTATGAGTTATAATTTACATGGTTAGAATCATTAATGATTCTATTTTCATAAGAAACAAATGGAAACATCATTCGAATTCTGTCCAATGAGATAATTAATTTTTAGTGAAGAGAGGTCGGAACTGTCGAATAGTGAAACAGGGGAAACTGTAAAGAATAAACTGTACTTATTGGCTGAACCAAAAATTTTGAAAATTTTATGGTAATAAGATATGTGAGTCTAGTTTTTTGTAAAATTAGAGGATCTTAATTTGGAGTTCCGTAGCTCAAGATATAAATAATTTAGTGACTGTGACTTAGTGAGATAGCTTTGAATGCACTATAAATAATAATGGAATTATAGAGAATGTTACATATGAACATGAAAAGTATTAGATTAATGATTAAATTTATTTATTTAGATCCGGAAAATTCAAATACAAAGCAAGATCGAGGAAAATAAAATGCTCAGGATTAGTATATTTTTGTTTAAAAACAATTGTCGAGGTAAGTTCGTGTAACTTGAATTATATTCTTAAATGCTTGAAATGTTTGTTACTGATGTGAATATCATTTGAATGTTCATTGTATGAAAATTGATGAAACATTGATATATTTGATAAAAAGGGGAAGAAATTCCAGTTGAATGGAAGGAAAATTCGATGGATCTCTGAAAAGGAATTGACGGTAAAAAGGATCTAGCCCGGACGGGTGATCCTATTCTGATATAACCCTCCCGAAGAATATGTGGAAAATGGATTTAGCCCGGACGGGTAATCCGAATTAGGGTCTGAATTTTAGCCTGGACTGGTAATTCAGATCCAAGCTCATTAGAGTAATTGTCGTTGCAGGGGATTTAGCCTGGACTGGTAATCCCGACAATACTCTATGAGTTTATATTACAGGGGATTTAGCCTGGACTGGTAATCCTGCTGTAAGGATGAGGTTCGCGGGAGTGTGCTCTCTGAAATAGAAATGTGCGCACATGAATATGAATTGACGGACCCGAATTTGTACACTAAAGTGTACATCTGAAAATCCATCGAAATTCTGGGAAATTCAACGGGATAAATATGGAATTGATGAGCTCATCAATCATTTGTCTTTGTAATGAATTTATATGATGTTTACTTAACTAATGCAAAAGTTGAGTTTGTATATGATAGGTATATGTTTATCTGAATTGGATGTGTGCTTCTGTTATTAAATGATAGGTGTATAATATGGTAAGTATAATTCCTGTTGCATGAACTTACTGAGCACAATGTGCTTACCCCGTTCTCTTTTTCCCTATTTTGTAGTGCTCGGGAGCTCGAAGGTTGGAGATTAGTCGGAGCTTTATCACACTATCAACACATATCTTTTGGTATTTGAAAATGACTTATTTTGAAAGAATGACATGTATAGACTAAATACCAATATTACATAGAAATGAATGTTTGTAACTTAGCTGTTGGTATGGCTAGAGTAAATATAACTTTGAGATTTTGCAAAAAATTTCTTATGGCTTCGATTTAATGTCAGTTTAGTCCCGATGTATGTTTTGGGCTTCGGAGGCCCATCCAAGGGATGTCATGACATGATTCGATAAATGAATAGTAATTAAACTCATAATAATAGAAAAATTAATTCAGTAAAATCTGGTAATGCCTCGTATCCTATTCCGGCGACGAAAACGGGTAGGGGGTATTACATCCTGCTCCTCATACTATGTATGATTATGCTAAGCCTACTTTGATTGGGGTTGAATTGAGTATCGTCAGATCGACTATTACTGCAAACAGTTTTGACCTAAAGCCGAACAAAATTTAGATGGCACAGCAGTATGTTCAGTTTGATGGGTTGCAAGATAAAGATTTGAATGCTCATTTGGCTAACTTTCTAGAGATTTGTGACACATTCAAGTTTTTTTTATATGATTTTGTGCATAAAATTAAAGTATTTCATGTTATTTATTGATATGTTAAATTTACTTATGTAGTGGGACCATAAAGTTGAGTTTATTATAATGTTGCATGGGCATGAGCTATTATTCTCATGTGCTGGACGGCAAGACCAAGCTTAATGGGTCATCAAGATGCCACCTTGACCCAATAAAAAAAGATAATACATGTTGGTCAAGTCTACAAGCTAGTTGGGTCATTAACTATTTAGTTTAAGAGAAGAAAGGCCCAATTTGGCAACCACAATTAGGCAGGCAAGAAATCAATTTTGGGACAATTATTTGAATGTCTTCACACTTGGAAGAACATTGGAAATCAACACATACGATTTGCTTAAGAAAACGTCCACCCCCTTGCATGATTCTAGCATGATTTCATGCTTGAACCAAGTAACCAAACCACCTTCTCTTCCACATATCATGGAAGGCCATAGGGGGGAGAAATCCAAGGGATTTTTGCTACTATTTTCAGTAAACTCTCCCACCTACTTCAAGTATAAATACCACACCTATCTTACCTTTTCAATCATCCCTTACTGTCGACTTGAAATAGAGTTTATTCTTTCCTTATTGTGTTAAATTAATTATGTTTGTAATGTGTTTTGTGATCTTGACATCAACAATGGTAGCTTAAATCTGTTTAGCTAGGTTAATTGCATTAATTCAATGAGATTTGTTTGATTCATGTTTAAAGTGTTTGTGCCTCAGTCGATCATGTTTTCAACTAAATTTAAGTATGTATTTCAATCATGCGTGATTGGATGCATTAGAATTAGTTGAACGATCCTAACCAGACAACGACTAGTGGACGCAATAATTGAAAAGTGCATGATTAATTTAGATCTTAACCTGACTAAATTGAAGGTTCATAATAACTTTAACGAGCACTATTATCTTGCACAGTTTTTAGGTTTATATAATTAAACTGTTTCAAACCTAACCCGTCCTTGTTACTTCACATAAATACTAAGAAACCCTTAGTTTAATATGATCAGTAAAATGCATGTTTCACTAAGTAAAAGATTCTAAAAAGATTCCAAAAGGACTTAATTTGGTTTCCAAACTCATGAAAGATCGAGTTGCCATGGAATGTTTTTCGAACACTGTTAAGCATGATGAAAATGAATCAAGTTGATTGATATAGTTATCATATCCTATTCATGTTATTGATTGTTGAAGTTGTGTTTCTGTCGCTAAATTCATTCATACATTTAGATCATTTGCATACTTAAATTAAAATTGCATTTGGGATCAACTTTGCATCTAGTTAAATTAATCTAGTTTAATCATCATCACTCAAATTATTGTGTTTTATCACTAAATTGTTAACTTATAATTTTACAACTAATCGATTAACATACACAGTCCCTGTAGACACGACAACTCATTTACTTACTTATTATTTGAACGACTGTGTACACTTACACAAACTGAGCGTTACAAGTGATTAATTTAGAATATTCACCCTTCAAGTCTAACATGGAGCATGACTAAGTCAACTTTATGGGTAATAATTCTAAACCTTAAAATAACCCCTATAGCAATAGTTATAATCCAGGATGGAGGAATCATCCAAATTTTTCTTGGGGTGGTCAAGGAAATCAAATATCACAACACCCTCTGGGTTTTCAGCAACCTTATCAGTAAGAAAAGAAATCAAACCTTAAGGAGAAGTTAGCTAAATTTATTTCAGTGTCTGACACTTGATTTCAAAACACTGAAATAGTTTTGAAAAATTAGCAAGCATCAATTTAGGGACTTGAAAATCAGATTGGGCAGCTTGCTAAATTGGTTCCAAAAAGACAGCAAGGTAGTTTATCTAGTAACACTGAAACTAACCTAAAGAAGCAAGTCCATGCAATCACTGTTCGGAGCATGGAAGGGTTAGTCGAACATGAAAAGAAACTGAATCTAGGAACTATTGAAAAAATGATAGGATTGAGGAAAGCAAGAAATAACATAAGCCGGTGGTTAGAGAATACAAACCACGAATCCCATATCCTGCAACGTGGAAGCAAAACCGTATAAAAAGAACAATATGATAAATTTCTTAAAATTTTGAAAAAATTACATATTTACCTTTTGTTAAAGCCCTTTCGCAGATGCCAAAGTATTCAAAATTTTTAAAGGAGCTGTTAACAAATAAAAGGAAGTTAGACAGCTTGTCAACTGTGGAGTTCAATGAGGATTGCTCAGCTATTCTCCAAAACAAACTATCAAACAAACTTAAAGATCCAGGGAGTTTTAATATTCCTTGTCTTATTGGTAGTTTAAAAGTTGAAAATGTTTTGGCTGATTTGAGGACTAGTATAAATGTTATGCCGTATAAAATGTTCAAACAACTTGGTCTCGGGGAACCAAAACCCACTAGGATGAATATTCAATTAGCTGACAGATCAATTAGGTTTCCTAGGGGTATTATTGAAGATGTACTTGTTAAAATAGATAAATTTATATTCCTTGTTGATTTTGTTATATTGGACATGGATGAGGATATTGAGGTACCCATGATCTTAGGTCGACCCTTTCTAGCCACTGCTAGAACTGTTAGAGTTCCTAATGAGTGAGATGATACTCGTTATTTTGTTAATGTTAGTAATCATGTGGCTTGAAATTCTTTGCAGGAATTTACTAATGAATACGTGTTCGAATAGTATCCGTCTCAAGGTGATAAAAATTAAGTGATGATTGGAGAGTGAATGGTGCAACTTGATGAATTAGATGAACGAAAAATAAAGGATGATGAGAAACCAAGAACGATCAAAGAAATATCTAAGCAACAGCATAATGTTCATGTAAAGAGGACGAACCAATTCAAAGTTAGGGACAAAGTGCTGCTAGACAAATCAGATCTATGAATGTTCCCTTCAGAGCTTCAGTCAAAATGGTAGAACCCATTTGTGGTACAAAACGTATTTCCATACAGAACCATTGAGGTAACATACCCTAATTACGATACATTCAAGGTAAATAGTCTTCATCTTAAACTTTATTTTGGTGGTAATACTGACAACGAGAGAGATGAGCTTCGACTCCAAGATCCGCCTTAACCATTAGCTTAAAAAGAGAAATTGAGCTTAGACTCTAAATAAGGGCTTCTCGAGAGGTAACCCGAGTGTTTTTATTTATTTATTTTACTTTCATGTTATTTCAAAAAAATATTAGTACATTTTTTTATTATTTAAAATATTTTTCAAAAAATTAAAAATATATATACATATATATAGTATATCTATTTTAATTTTTATTACTAAAAAAATTTTAAAAAAAGGTCCACACGGTCTAGGGTGGTCCATACGGCCTGGAGACATGGTCGTGTAAGACACACATCCTGGACACAGGGGCATGTCCCAGGCAATATGCATATTGTAGCTAATTTTTCCAATTTTCTTTCGACACACATTGCATCAATGAGGCACACGGGCATAGGAGAAACGAACAAGCATCGGACACTTCCTGGCGACACGACCTTGTGGGACACACGGGCATGTCCTAGGCCATGTGAGTCTGAAGCCTATTAATCTCACGCTTTCAATTGACAGGCTATGGGCCTGTACACGATTTCTAGATACAGTCGTGGCCCAACATGGGCCTTATACATGATTGTGTAATCTATTTCAAGATAGGGTTTTGATTTTTTTACTTTTGTTTCCTCTTCAACTACCCCTAGCCGTCGCTTCCCCTGTCGTCCCAACCCTAGCCACCGTCATCCCCTCCCTCACCACCTACCAGTCACCATTTGTCCCTTCGTCAGTCCGACCACCATGCAACCATGTTGTTTCCTTTACCCTTTCTCTCTTTTCCTTCCCCTTTTTTACCTTGTTCTCATCAGCCTCCACTCATCGGCCATTTTTAATTTTCCCCTATCCCCCTCATTTCATCTTCTCTTGGTCTTTTTCCCCCGCTGTTGACAAAACCTATTCTCCCTCCATTTTAAACCCCAAAATAGTCTATTTTCCCCCTAAATCAAGTGCCTTCTTCCCCTTACCCTTTCCCTTTCCCTTTCCTTCTCCTTTCTCCCTCTGTTCAGCCATTGTTCCACACGCCCTCATCACAACCACGCCCTCGTCAGATCCTCGCCATTCTTGCACCGCCTTCATCCAACAACACCACCGTTTGTGACTTCCTTTGTTGTTGTTGTTATTATTATTATTATTATTATTATTACTATTATTATTATTATTATTATGTTTATGTTTACGTTTATGTTTATGTTTATGTTTATGTTTATGTTTGTTATTCTTATCATTAGTATTTTACTATTTTTGTGCTATATTACTGTTAGGTCTGTTAAAATATTATTAGATTTTTTTGTTAGGTCTTTTGTTTTAGATTTTTGTTTGGATTCGGTGTTTGTTGTGCGGTTTATTGGACTGGAACCATTTTGTTAATTCATACATTTGTTTCATTTTATGTTGATATTTGGTAATTTTATTTTATTTCAGGTACATCATGACAAACACAATAGGTAAATCTAAAGTCATTGTTCCCGCTTCATAAAAGCAGAAGACACCGGGAGCGACCTCGTCCTCCAGTCCTGAGACATTCGTGTCTACAATTATTCCTGGCGAATCCACATGAGGGTCAATATCAACACTTAAAGGAGTGACCCTTGGGTTTAGGTCGTTGCATCAACTGGAAGGCCTTATAGGCAGTACACTTAGCTAATAGAGTGCGAGCACAGATTGATACTGTAACAGCCCGATTTTGGGCTTAGTCGAAATAGTGGTTTCGGGGCCACAAATCTGAAGAGGAAAAATTGAATATTCTTATATTTTTATGATTTACAGATTTACAAAATGATTTCGTGAAAATTTTGTTTGAAAATTTTGACGTTTGGACACTCAATTTAGTCGAAAGGATTAAATTGTAAAAAAGTGCAAAACTTGAGTTCTAGAAGCTAGAGGTGTCTAATTGCTATGAAATTTTAAATTGGAAGTCCTTAAAAGGTAATTAGACAATTGGTTAATTTTTTGGACAAAAATGGACATGAAATAGGTGAAATAGAATATTTTAAAGTTAAGGGCATTTTAGTAATTTAGTGATTAAAAGAATTAAAAAGTCAAATTAAAAGCCAATTTTTTGCTCATCTTCAACCCCTTGGTCGAATTTCACATGAGGAAGACATAGCTAGGGTTTTTCAAGCTTCCAAGCTCAATTGTAAGCCCGTTTTAGCTCCGTTTTTAATGTTCTTTACATTTTTTTGATCCTCGTAGCTCGATTTAGCTATTTCTACCATTATTTTGAGCTAGGTTTTGTGTTTAAAAATTTAAACATGGATGACTTGCATGTGTTTTGATGTTTTATGGTAGAATATGAAAGTTTAAAGTGTAATAAACAACTTTTACTAAGTGATTTTTAGTGAATTGCATAAAAAGACTTATTTGTAAAAGTTGTAAAATATGTGTAAAAAATAAAAAAATGTGATTTACTGAAAATTTTGGGCTGCTATAAGAGGGAATGTGAATCGCCTAGGCTTAAGTAATGAGAAAAATGAGTACTTTTCATTTTACGAGCCTAGGGGCAAAATTGTAAATATGTGAAAAGTTAGGGGCAAAAATGTAATTTTTCCATAAGATATTTTTGGGGCTGGATTGAAAATGTGTGTATTAAATGAGTTAAATATCTTATTATAGATCAAGAAAGACAAGGAATTAATATTGACCGGGGAAAAGGCAAGGTTGTGGACTAAAACGCAAACATTTGATATTTTGGATCGAAGTATGTTTATATGTAAATAATGCATCGTTTTTACTTATGCTTTCATACTTTGATATATTTTGTGAAATGTGGCTGAATATTTGATGTATTTGACAAAATATCGACAAGTGGGAAATTTTTCGGTTGAACCTTAAGAATAGAATAGGATACAAGTGACATGTCACTAGGAACCTATGTGAAAACTATGTGAAATTGTGACTAAGTGAATCTGGGTGCTGGTCTTATAAGTTCTACCAGTGACTGGGTAATCTATCATGTGTTGCGGATACCTGACAGCTTGTGTGAGCACCACTGAGTAGTTACAAATGACCGACAGCTTGTGTGAGCAAACCCGCGAATGTGAATAGCTCAGAACGAGCCTATGTACGAAAAGAGATGTGAAGTATCTTTGGCTATAAGTGTAGCACTATGTGCAATATTTCGATGTATCTGTTAATATTCCGATGTGTTTAACGGGAAATGACTAAGTGTAAATGATTGTGATTATGTGATGAATGAGTGCAGGTACATGTGTATATATATTCATGAGCAATGTGCCCGATATGTGATCGAATTTTGGTAAGGTTGATGTGGAGTAAGTATGACTATGAAAACTTGTAAATATTTGATAATGATTAGCTATTGGAATGGCTAGCTATGGACATGCTTGGTGTTATGTGTGTGTAAATGAAAGTTAAGACAAAGAAAATATGAAAGAGTAAAATTAGTAATAAAATAGTTTTGGACAGCAGCTGTTGTATAACTTTGAAAAATCACCAAAAATTATTAAAATCAAATTAGAGGTTGAATAAGAGATGAAATTAAAGCTTATTGAGTCTAATTTTACATTGAAGAAACGATGTAAGCAATTGAATTTCATATTATGAGATATTTGAATTTTCATGAGACAAGGTCAGAGTGATTTCAGAATCCCCTGTGCTGACTTTGGAAACTCATTAAAAATTTTATAAAAATAATTATGGTTATAATTTACATGTTTAAAATTATTAATGAGTCTATTTTCAATAGAAACAAACAGAAACATCATCCAAATCTCGTACAAGGAGATAATTAATTTTTAGTGAAGAAGGGTTGAAACTGTCAGATAGCAGAACATCGATGACTTTAAAGAATAAACTGTACTTATTGGCTAAACCATAAATTTTGAAAATTTTATGGTAAGAAGATACGTGAGTCTAGTTTCATAGAAATTTAGCAGATCTTAATTCAGAGTTCTTTAGCTCAAGATATAAATAATTTATTGACTATGACTCGCATAGATAGCTTGATATGAACATGAGTGAATAGTGAAACTATGTGCAAATATGATTGTATTATCTTGAGAACACATTATAAGGATTGATAAAAACATGTTAATAAATTGTTTATTATTTACATACCAACTTACTAAGCTATATGCTTACTCCCTTTTCTTTCCCTTGTCTTATAGTGTCACCAAGCTAGCTCGGGGGTACGGAGATCGTCGGAGATCCATCCACACTATCAACACTCTTTTGGTATTTTGAAAGCAATATTATGAATTATGGCATGTATAGAGGACTTTGTTATTTTGTTATGTGTTATAATTGATTTGGCCTAAAATGTTGGCCTATGTTATTTGATAGTTCATTTTGTATAAGGCCATTGATGTTGGCTATTATTGGTTAAGTTGTATGTTTATAATAATGCCATGTTGTGTGTTGATAAATTTGGTATAAGTGTGTAAATGTTTGGATGGAAAAAGGCTTGGTAAATAGCCTAAATTTCATCCACACGGCTGGCCACATGGCCATGTGCTTAGGGCGTGTGCCCCTATTTTTCAAGAAAATTTTCAAAGTTTTCAAAAGTCCTCGGTTTGGTCTCGAACCACTTTCAAAGTATGTATTGGGTCTCGTAAGCCCATATTAGGGACTTTATGATGAAATATGAAAAGTTTTAATTTGGATTAAATTTCATGACTTGGTTTTGTATGATTGGTTATGTTTAAGTCTGGTAATGCCTCGTACCCTGTCCCAGCGTCTAACACGGGTAAAGGGTGTTACAGATACAGCTCCATGGGACGAATTTTTCACCATCGACAAGCCTACCTATTCAAAACTCACATTGGATTTATGTTCGACTTTCTCTCTATAGCATGCTCTGTCATAATGGGATGAGCCACGCACTGTTTCCTTAAGACTCAGTGGTATGACACATTATCTAAGCGTCTCGGGTTTCAAAACTTTCCTTTGACTCTATTTCGATGAGTTCATGAGTACCCAGGAGTTTTCGACATTATCTCGACACATCCATCACTCAAACCTTCTATGTTGTAAATTATTCTTTTTATTGACTCTCTTTTTGTCGAGCTTTGATTTGGTTAGTTGCCTGACTGTATTTCATTATTTGTATTACTGAATTTCTTTTGCAAAAAAAAAATGAAAAAATGAAATAAAAAAATTGATTGAGCTTAAATAGTTAGTTTCATATTGTGTTGAAAAGCTCATTTTCATTTTTTATTATTCTTGTTAATGTAAATTATGTTAATTCAACATTTGATTTTTTCTAGTTTGGTAACTTATCAACTCGACTCGCGATTATAACTAACTTTTTTGACCTTTTCCATACCCTTAATCTAAGCCCATTATAACCTTGTAAAGACCACTTGATTAGTGTGTCAGCTCATTCTATAGTGGTGGAAATTTGATTTTCAAGCAAGCTTATGGTAAGGACATTTATCGTTTGACTATTTAGTGCATATTACTTGAACCTTAAACACTTTGAGTGCTTTGAGTGAATCTTTAGTGAGGATGTTATTCCTTGTTGAGTTTGAATTTCAGTAATTACTGAGATAGTGGAGATGCCTAATATTTTTTTTAAAGCTTAAAATTCTCTGTTTGGATTGCTTGTGCTATTTAGTGTTATTTTAGTGTGAATTTTCATTGCATGATTATTTGTAAATTATCCTAAGGCATTATCGGTGGAAATAATAAATTGAGAAAAATTAACTTGAAGTGGGTTGAGAATTTTGCTTGAGGACAAGCAAATGTTTAGTGTGGGGATATTTGATAGGTGCTAAAAGTAACATGTTTTAGTCTCATTCTTAATGCGTTTTCGGGTGATTATTCAATGTTAATGATGAATTTTATGCTCCTAATCCATTAAATTCATGTTTTTATATTTTGGAGAGCATTTGAGAGTAAAAGAAGCAAAAAATGAAAAATTGGAGCAAGTTATAGGAGTCACACGGGCTGGACCATTCCACATGGCCATGTGGCAGGCTGTGTCGATTTCGCGATTTGCACTCTAAACCTGCAAAAAACGCAATTTTTAGGTTTTTCAGGCATTCTAAGACGTATATATGGCAAAAATATGAAGGTAGGAGGGAGTCATCATAGAATACTCAAGAAAACAACTCAAAAAACACCATTGAAGTCGATTCTGAAGTAAATTTCCATCAAGATTGGAGATTCCCTTGTGATTTATTTGGATATTATTATGAGTTTCTTTGTTTCTTATGGTTATACTGTATTTTGGATGTTTTTATTTGCTAGCATGAACTAATTTTCTAAATACCTAGGGAGATGAACCCTATGATGAATTCTGTCATTTGATTTCTATTTTACGAAATCTTGTTCTCAATTATGTGTCCTTAATTCTTGGTTTAATATTTTTAGATTATTGATCCATGTTTGATGTGCTTAAATAAGAGGAGGAATAGACCCTATTTAAGAGTAGATCTAACGTGACTGAGTGGAGTTGCATGCAATCCTAAAAATAAGATGACATAAATCTACCGGATTAGAGTCAAATCTAATAGGGGAATCCATAGATCGAGTTAATGCGATAAAAGGAGTTTTAATGAGAAAGAAGTTTTAATTAATCAACTTATAGTCAATTGCTCTTATTTTTGAAGAGAGCTGTTAGCATAATTTAGGTATTTCTATGAATCAAGATACTAAGTGAAGAAATTGCGTAATTTAGATTAATAATGATAAATGAAATCTAGGTGAATTTTTTCCTGAGTTTTGTTTCGTTTCCTTGTTGTTTACTCGATTATTTTCCTAATTTGTTCTTTGTCGTATTTTGAGTTAATTAATTTAGTTAATTTTAGTTATCAATCAATCGCTCCAATTAATCGGTTAAATAATAGAAAGACGGTAATTACTAGTACTTTTAGTCTTCATGAGAACAATATCTTTACTCACCATAGCTATACTATTAATTGATAGGTGCACTTGCCTTAGTCAAATTTTTAGTCAGTTTCATGGATATCATCCACTTTACAGTTTATATTCAAGATTCGTAATTACCTCCCATCTCCAATATTAATTATTTACTATGATTGTAATTATTCCAATTATATTAATTGTAACTTTAACTTAAAGAAAATAAAAAATACGAAGAGGAAAATTCACAAAGGAATAAGCCTAGACATTGTCGTTCAAAAAGTAAAAAAAAAAAAAAAAGCCTACGCTTTGGATTGCTTGAACCACCCAACCAAGCATCATTGCTACTTTACACAAATCATTTCCGCCCAACCTTTTTTTTGTTTGTATACACCTATCATAACAGTATAAAAAATTCTTAAATTAAAAAAAAACAATTAACTTCACTTTTTTTTATTTAATGGTGTATTTGAATTTTTTAAAATGCATCAAAAAATCCTTTAATTTTTTTCAAAAAAAAATAATTAAGACCTTCTTTTTTTTTGTCTTTGCACTCAATTGAGTACTTAAACTTTCAAAATACATAAAAATAACCTTTAAACTTTTTCAAGAAAAGCAATTATGCCCCTGTCTTTTTTGCACTCAGTCGAGTACTTAAACGGTCAAAATACATCAAAATGACCATTTGATCATCAACTGTCACAGTTGATCGTTAAACTTAACTGTCCCTAATTTTTTTAGTTAAAGTCACCTCATGTCACAATCATAGCGTGACTTGTGGCAAAAAATTATAAAAAAATATAATCAATAAAATCAATAATTTTAATAAAATTTAATAAAAAATATTTAAATTTTATTAAAAATTATACAAAATTGTAAAAATCATAAAAAATGGTAAAATGTTATAAAATCATAAAAAATGGTAAAATGTTATAAAATCATAAAAAATTATAAGATGCATCAAAAAGGCCATTTACCATTAACTTTAAATATTAACCATTAAAGTTAACGACCCCCAAATTTTTTCAGTTGAAGCCATCACATGTTGCAACACAACATGACATGTGCTGGAAAATGATAAAAATATAAAAATCAATAAAATTTATAGAAAATTTATAAAATACTTTTTTTTGTACAATAATTTTTATGAATTTTATATTTTTTACATTTTTTATAATTTTCTTACGACTTTATAAAATTTTATAATTTTTTTCTATATTTCTATATATTTTATCATTTTTTTTCTAATTTTTAATAAATTTTAAATATATTTATTAAAATTTAGTAATTTTTTAACTTTTATTGATTTTTATTTTTTATCATTTTTGTCACTTGTCACGACATGGTTGACACGTGGTGGATTTAATTAGAAAAAATTAGAGGCGGTTAACTTTAACGATTAACAGTTAAAAGTTAACGATCAAAGGACATTTTTTATACATTTTTGTAGTTCAAGTATCCAATTGAGTGTAAAAAAAAACTTAATTACTTTTTTGAAAAAAATTAAAAATATTTCAATAGATTTTGAAAGTTTAAATACTCAATTAAGTAAAAAGAAAGTAATTTAATTATTTTTTAAAAAATTTGAGAACTTTTTACTTTATAAAAGATGAGTTCTTAATTTAAACAACTGCCTATTAAATAACCTTTTCTTTTTAAATAATAAATGAAAAAGTACGATTCGGATATCGTCTACTACCCTACTGCCTATATCATCTAATTTGTCTATTTCTTTCTTTTTTTTTCTTTTCTTTTTTTGCTAAATTATTGCTTCACATTATCAACATGTATTCTTCTTATCACTCAAATTTATTTATTCGTTGTATAAATATTAAAATTATACATCAACTTTGATTAAATGTGTCATGTTATATATCAACTTTAATTTTGTATAATTTTATATTTAGAATTTTAATTTGATTCAATTTTCACAAACTATTAACCATCAATTTTAGCCAAAAGGTTGAGAAAGATAAAAACTACTACCACAATTATTAATATAACATTATTCTGTGTTTACATATTTTATACAAAAATAATTATATTTATCTAACATAAATATAAATCGATATATTTTTTTCTAAATGTGTACAATTGAGTCAAAATCAAAGTTTATATGTAGTTTTGAGATTTATGTCAATCAACTTATATTTAAGCACTTTACTAAGTTGGTATTACACTTATTATAAAATTACAAAAATATTTCTTCTTTTAAATTATAATTAATATTATTATGGTGACATTTTTTTCTTTTCATACTTTTATATCATTTTTAAATAAAAGAATTATAAATTATAGATCCAAGAATCAAACATGTATTCAATATTATTTTAAAAAATAAATTTATTACCACTCTACTTATATTCATAATTAGGTAAATTTTAAATGAAAATACTTTTCAACCACATTGTATATGAGACAAAATCTAGTACTTTTTTTAATGAGTTGATGTCGTCCAACCGGTGCCAAGTTAGTCGTAAAGTTACTAAAACCCCCTTATTTACAAAGAAATAGATATTATTTTGAGGGTAATTTTGTCTTTTAATATAAAATCTAAAAGAAAATACTTGCATATGATGTGATTTGAACTTAAAATTTTATAAAATTTAATATCTCAACTTTACCATTTCAACTAAAACCACAACTTATTGTAATATGATCTTTTAGTCCAATTTTATAATTTTTAATATTTTTATTTCCAAATATTATTTTGTAGATATTATTTTCAAATATTGTTAATCATACAAAATTTGTAACATGCTGTGTATTCAAATTCAAGCTAAATTATCTCAATAATAATTCTTTAAAAAAATATTATTAACCAAATGTTTAGGAGGACTAATATATCAGAAAATGCCTATTTTTAAAAATCATTATGGAAATTGGCTATTTTTGTTGAAATTTACGAAAATAGATTGATTATACAAAAATTCGCCTAGTTGGTGTCATTTTCAAAGGAAAACTAGAAAAGCGCATCCAGCTCAACGCTTTTTGCCCTTGACCAGTAAAATGCATCCAGGTCAATGCGCTAAAGAAAAACACGTCCAAGTCAGCACGTTTCCTCCCCCCCTCAACAGTCACTTCCAACGGCTATTTCAAATAGTCGTTTCCCCCCCTCCCCATACACACATACCTTCTCACTCATATTTCTCATAATTCTCTTTTAAATCTCTCAAATTTCTCAATCAACTCTAAAAAATCTCTCAAATTTTCTCTTAGATTTTTTTCCTAAATTCTATTTTTATCTAAATTCTATTTATTATTATTTTTCTATTAATATTTTCAAGAAATAATTTTTTTATTAAAAATTTGTTTGTGTTCAATATAATTTAGCAATAACTGGGTCTCTAATCCGTCTTGATAATAAGCACATATCCGTCAACCAATTGCAAATGGTAAGAATAAATTTTAATATTGTTTAATTTTTTTATTTCATTTTTATATTTTAACTTAATATTTTTTTATAATTTTTACGTAAATAGGTGAAAGATTGAATTTTACAATGTCATATTCGTGACCAAACTACCGGTATACATTCTCACTTGTAACAAGGTAAAATTCAGTAGATATCCTCATGATTAAATTGATTTAAGTTTAGATTATTATGCTAATAAGTTATTTAAATAGGTGGAACCATGCGCCGAATCACGTGGGATTACCAATTGAGCGTTTGTTGGGAAATATGCTCATATTGTAGTAAACATGTAACTGTTTTCTATTTATTTGAAAGATGATTAAATAAATAACATTAATTTCACATTTCACTATTATTTCTTTTGTATGCAAATATTAGTTCATTGATTGTCTAAAGTTGACACTGAAGATAAATGGCATTGTAAGAATGTTTACATTGCGAGAAAGACAACTTACTTTAGTAGATAATCTAAATGACTCTGTAATCTCATAAAAGAATCAAAGTGAGCATTTGATTCAAATACTGAGAAGGATTATTATGTTGTCTACAATTCCAATTGGGGAGATGACTAATCTTGGCTATCGAAGCAATTGACTCCACGATTAGAGACATAGATGTATTCATTGGTAGAATGATACATTGGACTAGACCTAAGATGAATTAATTCTAAATCTGTTTGTGAATTAATTCACTTGTGACATTCATGGTGTGATTTATATAAATCCTAAGTTAGTTACTGACCATGCGTATGCAACTCATGTGCTTTGATATAAGCGGAGGCTTATGCTCTAAAGATGACCGAGCCCATAGTCGGTATCTTGGGTACATGATGCATGGCTTTACTAACAACAGTGGAGTTCACAACTTAATTAAAGAGTTAATGATATCATTTCATTTCATTGGCATTGTGTGGATTGATAAATATAGAACGTGGCCATGGGTTGCTTGTTCTCGAATGAGCAATTTATCACAGTCATTTGTTGACAGTGATCATATTAATCATTAAAAAGACACAATGGTGATAATGAGATAAAATAGGATTGTATTGAGTGAACAGATTTAACTCAAAGGAATCAAGAATATCATATGAGGGTAACACACACATGACGAGGTCATTGGACAAAGCAGTTGGATGAATTACTTTTGTAAAGAGTATACAATATGGAGTTTTCAATCATGGTACTTCTTGTAGACAGACTCCATGATTAAGTAATTTCAAATTATTGGAACGATGCTTCTGGACATAATTGTAATCACTAGAGCCTAATTATATATGTCCAATCAGTCCCTCTGTTAGCTCAACAAAAGTTTGATCAGACTGCATTTGAATCAGAAAAAAATTCTACGACTTTGGGAACAATTTAATTGAGTCGATTTATTCAATGTAAAATTAAATTAGGTGGTTGTAAGAATTATTCAACTAGAGAATTTAATTAAAGAATTTTCTTGAAAAATGAATTTGGAAAATCTAAGTGATTTTTGGAAAAATTAATTTTGATAAAGTAAAATTAAATTATTCAAAACAATTAAAATTAATATTATATTCTTGGAAGTTAATTTTCAAGTCAGACAATTGGCCCAATGGGTAATTAGACCTGAAAATTGGACCTGAGATCGTAAATTAGGCCCGGGAGCTGAAAATTGAGAACAAGACCCAAAACCTAGTCGAACCAGGCCTAGTATGTGAAACCGTACTAATGGTCCAACTGATGGCTAGACCGGACTGATCGGGTCATCATTGACCCGGACAGAATCGACAGCAATCGAACCTGCTTGGGATGTCGTCAAGGTGTCGCACCTACAACACCGAACACGACAATGCCGGTGGCTCCGGTGGCTGCGATGGCAACGTCCTAGTGGCCGACGGCGGTTGGTCTTCGGTGGTTGAGTAATGGAAGAGTTATACTCCTACTGGGACTCTACTGGAGAATTTGATTTCAGATTAGAAATTACAAAAATAATATTATTTTAATAGTTTAATATTAAATTTAATTTAATAATTATATTAATAGTATTTAATTAATTTAAAATTAAAATGATTATCTTAATATTAAATTTAATTTAATGTTTATCTACAAGATAAATATTCTATTATTTTAATAATATTTAATATTAAAATTAATCTAATATTGATAAATATTATATTAATTTAATATTTAAGTGATTAAGTTTAATCATAGTTGAACTCTCTAAACTCACCCTATATAAACAGAGCCTTGGGTCATTATTTACACACACATGAATTCAAGAGAAAGTTGTAGAAAGAAAATTCTCAAAAGAGATTATTTTAGAAAAATTTTAGAGATATTTTTTTGATTTACAATTTGACTCAAAAGTTTAGAGAAATTACAAAATTGCCCTACTGGTAATTTTTGTGAAAAATTTTCTTATTCGAATCTAGCCTACACTCAGCAAACGTGAGCTTGAGGATAGCGGAGAAGACTACTCAGTCGAAGCGTTCATCCTAGACGAATCAAAAAGGTATATTTTTATTAAGTGTTTATTACTTTAGATATCACCACCAAGATCTTGTTTTGGAAAATTTTTAAAACTCTAGTTTTTTTCCTTAAATTTATTTTCCGTTGTATTTTCCAAACCCGTTTTTCAAACAAGTGGTATCAGAGCCAGGTTTTGTTCTATCTATAAGTATAAACAGATAATCAAAATAAATTTCTCTTCTTCTTGACTGATTTGATTACGTAGAAAGTAGCATTCTTTAGATCTTATGCATGTTGTGAGTTATATATGGGAATGGATGCGATATTATATATTTGTCATATAAATGTTTTTTGCCGAGGTTGTGGTTCTTAGGAAATAGATTGTGGACTATCATCTCCATGTAGAGCTATTTTTTAAAAAAATCATAGAATTCTTGTGAGCTGGAAATAGAAATAGGACGTAAATGTAATTTTTTTCAAAAAGACTCCATGATGATAAAAAGATGTGATGGCATTTGAAGTCCCAAGGAATGTCTTGTGGTGAAAAATTATGTAATTTTAATTTTCTATTTATTTTCTAGAAATAGAACCATGGAAGTCTTGGTTGACAATTTTATTTTAATTACCTATTCCATTATATATCTGCTTTATAATTGTGTTGTTTATCATATTTATATTATGTAATGTTATAATTGTGATATATATGAGATGATCCACAGTTGATCGATTAAAAATAAGAAGTCTAGTAATGAGAAAATGCATGTCTAGGATTGGCTTTGGATAGGAAAAGCTTAGTTTTTAAGCAATCAAATTTGACTCACCTCCCTTTCTTGGGACCCTACCTGGTGCATGATTCGCATTCACTTCTTCGATTTTTTCCTTAAAAAGAACTGTGGAGAATCAAAATTGTTTGTTTAAGATTGATTGATTATTATGAATGGATATTATTGCCATCGCATGCCATGCATATATTGGAAGTATGTCGTTTAGATTAGGTAAAAATGCCACTAGGACTATTGTATGATCATTCTTGAAATTTGAGATAAAAAAACCTTGCATGTTTTTAAAATATTGAGTGAGAAAAGTCCTTGAACAAGACCTATGGTTTCCATTAATAGTCCCTAAGTGATAACATGATAAATTTTTAAGCCGGTTCTTACCCTGACTGCACCCTAAGGTAAATACTGTCATGTGGGTTCACTAGATGGAATTTCCTTTTAAGGACAACTAGTCATGCATGACTTTCAGAGAGATTGTCCTAAGATGATTCAAAAATGAAAGCATGTTCATGATGAGTGTTAAGTCAACGGTTACACACTTAAGATCATCTCTTATTAAATAGTTTCCCAAGAAATGATATTTAAGTTAGATATGATGGTCAAACGTTAAACGTTTGTTAGTTCGTGTGGAGTCTTGAGAATTAAGATTCACGAACTGATTGGATGTAATTCATGTTCTTACTAGTTAATCATGGGACCCCCAGGCGACACGGTTGATGGGTGTGAGAATGATCGTAGCAACGAAAAAATATTTTTTTTCAAGGTTTAATACAATACGCATGCATCATACTGCATTCTTGATATGTTGTTGAAATAAAAAATATTTGCTTAATACAAAAATAGTAATTAATGAAATCTTTATTTTTTCAGTTCAAATATGTCTCCTACTCTTCTTATTAGTGTTATTATTGAGAATAAATTAAATGGGGGATAACTTTCAAAAATGGAAACAGAACTTGCTGATAGTTCTTAGCTGTGAGAAACACAAATTCGTTCTTGACGAAATGTGCCCTTCTAAAGCTTAGCCCAAAGCGAGAAATCACTGAAGAGATTTTGACTTGATTGCTCGATGCTATATGTTAGCAAGCATGAGTACCGTGTTGCAAAAGCAACACGAGAATTTTTGTACTGCCAAAGAGATCATGAAAATTTTAGAGGATTTGCTCGGAGGCCAAGTTGCATTGGCTCGGCAATCCGCTATTACAAATTTGATGAATTCTCAATAGAAAACTAAAACTCCAGTTAAAGAACATATGCTTAAGCTTATGAGATTCTTTGCAGAAGTGGAGGAAAATGGGGCTAAACTAGATGTGAACACTCAAATTGAAATAGTGTTCAAATCCTTAACCATGAAGTTTGCTGGTTTTAGGGCTGCTTACAACTTGGGGAACAATCCACTTACCTTTGACTCAACTCATGAAGGGATTACAATCCTATCACTACACCAAAACAGGTCTTTAGCGGCGTTTTTTTAGGCCTTTAGTGGCGCTTTATAACGCCACTAAAGTTATTTGCGGCGCTTGTGGAAGCGCCGCAAAAAAGGCCGCTAACGAAAACGTCGCAAACGTTTGCAGCATTTACAACCAAAAACGCCGTTAAAGATCATGTTTTTTAGCGGCGTTTTTTCATAAGCGCCGCGAAAGAACATGATCTTTAGTGGCATTTTTTATTAAGCGCCACTAAAGAATATGTTCTTTAACGGCGCTTTGTATAAAAACACTGCTAGAGAGCATAATCTTTAGCGGCGCTTCTTTTACAAACGCCGCTACAGAACATGGTCTTTAGCGGCACTTTTGTATAAAAACGCCACTATTTTTGGAATTTTTTATATTAAATTTTTCATTTTTTCAGCCCTCCTGTAGCAACAAATCAAAAGCTACCAGATCTAAACCAGCCAAAAGCAATAAATTTATATAATATTTCAAATTAAACGAATAAAATAAAATTAATATCAATAAATAAAAGTGAATTCATATTATTTTTGCAAAAATGTTAAATGTTAAAAGTTAAAATGATAAAAATATTTATGCAATACACTATGACGGCGGAAGTTGCGACTAAAACATCTTCATCATAGTCTGAAGCTGCCGCTGGAGTCCGTCGTACTTTCTGCTCTGCTCTGCTTCTCTCGATGCCGCATCAGCTTTAAGTCGTAGCTGGAGTTCTTCATATTTCTTTTGAACCTCTGCTTCTCTAGCTGCAGCCTCTGCTTCCCTCGCTGCCGCGTCTGCTTTAAGTTGTAGCTGGAGTTCTTCATATTTCCTTTGAATCTCAGCTGTGGTCACTTGCATCTGAGTCATCTGGTCTTTTAACCTCTAAACTTCAGCTTGAGCCTGACTCCCCAAAGCCATGTATTGGTGCGAGCTGGATCCAAAATATTGGGTTGGGCTAACGAAAGATCCTTGAAATCGAACCCGACCATACCTTTCAGGACCTAAAACTTCAGTAATAATTCGGTTATCAATGTCTTCAAGATGAACAGAACTATCACTAGAAGCAATCGCTTCGTACTCTGCCTTTTTATCCTTTAATTTTTCCTAATAAATAAATCATATAATTAGGAACGCAATATATATTAAAAAACATATGCAACATAACAATAGTCGCATTACAAGCAATGAATTAAACCATTAAAAAATAAACACTATAAATAACTAAAACAAGTCAAATCGTATTAAGTAAACTTACCATTATTTCACCAGCTTCAGGAGTCATGGGAGATCCATCTTTCTTCCTATGTGTAATTTCAAAAAGTTGAAGGCGTCCAACTTTTTGACCGGATGACAGTTCCTACAATATAGTAGTGAAAATATTATTTAATAGAAAATTATACATATTTGACAATAATAAAAAATTAAAAATACCTCCGCCTCAGCTACACATGCAAAACTTCTCGACCCGGCTGTGTGGGTGAATTTTTGTTTCTGCCTGCTGCTTTTTCCAACTTGTTCACGATCCTACGTTATGAAATTTTTAGTACGTAAATAGAAAATACTATAAACCAAAACAATTACAATAGTTTGGAAGTACGTCATACCTCGCCTTTCTTCGAATGCCAAAATCTAACCGCATCTTCCCATTGGTACCTCAACATACCCAGCAGGACATTTTGTAATTTCTCATCGAGGGTTGTTTTTGTCTTATAATAATTTTTCTTCAAAGTACTTTTATTGTCTCTCCATCTTTTTCCCAATGTCTTCTTTACATAAGCATCCGAGACCTCTAAAGCAAACCTCGCCTACAAAAAACAAAAAACACAAGTTAATAAAGTAAATATAAATGAAACTATGTCCCAAGCATTACAGATGACATTAACATTTTGTTACCTTAATATTATCGAGGGCTTGGTTTTTGTTGCTATCGGGCATTTGATGCCATGACTCGTAGTTGATAGGCAACATATTCAGATTTCGTGCTAAAATGCTCATGTATCCTGCTAAAAGTCGAGCTTCTGATCCAACAGGCTGACCAAAACTGTTTCGTACAACTTTGACACGCTCGACTCGATCTAACTCGTATAACTCTCTAAGTAGCGTACGTCCTCAACCTCTGCGCGTCCCACCATTTTCAGCTACAAATGGTATATTATAATATAAGAATTTGAAAAATAAATCAACTATAAGTCAACACGCATGTAAATTAAATGTAAAATTACATTGAACTTCTGTAGGATCCTCAGATGTAATTGGAGCATTCGAAGATCCAATTGCTGTCTGTTGTTCAGTACTATTTGTTTCTGTCGAGTTTGGATCATTTTGAACAATGCTTCCCCTTAGAATTTTTCTTCTAGGCATTTTATCTGCAATACACATAAAATAGTTGATAACTTAATAACTAATTACAGCAATAACAACACATATAAATTAGTTGAAATATATAATAAGACCAAGATTTAAATTATGATATTACATATAATTAAACAATCGTAAAATCTTACTACATCATTATTCGTAAATATCTTCATCCGTATCCTGACGAACCCATTGAAATTGTGCACTAGTACTAGGGATATTATCGTTTAAGTTTTGTTCTAGAAAGGGCAAAGTTTCTAATCTGTCGTTGATGTTATCTCTAGTTCCACTGCCCATGTCAAACAAGTGTCTAAGGATGTTACAGAGTACAACGTACCAACCCTCATCGACTATATCTTTTGAGTAAAAAACTTGTTTGACTTGAGATGAGAATACATACTGCTCATCTATCAGTTGTTGTCCTGTGTGAATCAATCGGTCAAAGTTCACCATTGTAAAACCAAATTGATCTTGCTTAATTCCACGAGCTGTATTAACATCGGCCCAATCACCTCGATATAAGACAACGTTCCATTTGCCGTAGTAATCCAACTCAATTATGTCAGTAAGATGTCCGAAATATTCCACATTTCCCTCGACAGGATTATTGTCCCTAGCACTAGCATAACTTGTAATTGTAGAATTAACAACTATTCCACAATTTTGCGTTCTCCTCAACCTCTCGCGATATTTTGTATGAAATCTGAATCCGTTGATGAGAAACGCACTATATCTTTTAACCACTCGATTTGGACCTTGGGAGAGCCATTTAACTTCGTCGTTTACGTTCTTCCCACTCCAAACCTATTAAATGGAAAGTAAACTGAGTAATTAAAAATGTTATGAGAAAGCATTATTATTTGTAAGCGGAAGCTCCAACTGCATACCGTTTGGCTTAACAATTCATAAAAAGATTCTGTAAACAACTTATTGATATCTCAATGTTGTGTTCTTCGGGAGCATGAACGAGATCTCAATATTTGTTTGTACTCACTATATTTAAAAAAATGTTCACTTTGTTAGGAGATAAACAATTTTTAGTTTGATAAATATTTATAAAATTTGTAGAACTAACTTCCGTAAAGGTTCCAATGATTCATGGTGAAACAGAACATATCGATGTGCTTGTACCCACGATAAATGATCTAATTCTGCAATTTCAACTTTGCCGATTGGTTCTCCAAAACTTTGGAACAAATAAGTATCGACTAAGTTATAGTCCGTGAGTCTAGCATTCCTATTTTGTCTATTCAACCTTATTTCGACATCTTCCAAATATCTTGAGCAGAAGGTCATACATTCCTCTGCCAAGTAGCCTTCAGCAATCGATCCTTTTGGATATCGCTTGTTACGGCAGTAAGACTTTAATTTGGATAGAAACCTAAATACAATATACAACATTATCAAAAGTTGTAACTAAAGGCATAGAGGTGAATGAAGGAAAATTTTAAAAATTTTAATTAACACCTTTCTATGGGATACATCCATCGATAGAAAACGGGACCGCCAAGAATTGCTTCTTGCGGGAGATGGATTATCAAGTGAACCATAATGGTGAAGAAGGAAGGTGGGAAGATTTTCTCCATGCTGTATAAAGTCAAAGCGGCTCGATCCTGTACCTTCTGAAGTTCTTGAACATCCAAAACTTTGACACAAATGGCTTTCATTATGTTGGATAGTTCAATGATACAAGACGTCACCTTCTTGGGCATACAACATCATAGAGCAACTGGCAGTAAATCTTGCATCAAGATGTGATAGTCATGTGATTTTAGCGAATATAATCTTCGATCTTTAACACTAACACATCGAGATATATTTGATGCATACGCATCTGGAACCTTCATATCCTTCAGCACCATACAAAACAGTTCTTTCTCCGTCTTGGACATTGAGAAAATAGAAGGCGGCAACCGATATTTCCCATTGGGAAGTGGATTGGGATGAAGATCAGGCCGAATTCCCATTTGGACTAAATCAAGTCAACTCTGAAGATTATCTTTTGATTTTTCGTCGACATTCAAAATTGTACCCACAGTGTTCTCACAGACATTTTTCTCAATGTGCATAACATCAAGATTGTGTCGTAAAAGGTGATGCTCCCAATAAGGCAACTCAAAAAAATACTTCTTTTGTTCCACAAGTCCACCTCATTAGGATCGTCCTCTTCGTCGGAGTCTTCATCAGCTGCATCATTTGATCTTCTGTTTCTTTGCGTGTTTGGCAGTTGGTTCATCTTCCCATAAATGAAATTCATATCTTCCAACATGAACAAGATTTCAGAGCCATTGGTCTGGGAAGGAGCTTCTCTAAACTCTTCAGTGCCGTCAAATTCAGAAGTTTGAAATCTAAATCTATGATTTTTCGGTAACCACCGACGATGCCCCATGTAAGAAAACTTCTTCCCATTGTACAACCATTGCGAACATGTTTGTACAGCACAACAAGAACACGCATAACGACCCTTGGTACTCTAACCGGATAAATTGCCATAAGCGGGAAAGTCATTAATGGTCCACATCAAAGCCGCACGTAAATTAAAGTTCTCCTTTCTCAGCACATCCTATGTCTCAACACCAACTCATAATTGTTTTAACTCCTCATTAAGTGGCTATAAATAAATGTCAATATCATTCCCGGGCCCTTTCTCACCAGGGATAATCATAGATAAGATAAGGGAAGATTGCTTCATGCAAATCCACGGAGGCAGATTGTAAGGAATAAGCATTACTGGCCAAGTACTGTACGCAGTGCTCATGATCTTGAAAGGATTAAATCCATCAGAAGTTAGCCCAAGCCTCACACTCCTAGGATCGCTTGCAAAGCCTGAAAATTTATTGTCAAATGATTTCCAAGCTAAAGAATCTACCGGATGCCTTAATAATCCATCATCGATTCGTCCATCATGCTGCCACGTCATAGACTCCGCTGTCTTCGACGACATGAAAAGCCTTTGAAGCCTCGGTATCAGCGGAAAATACCGTAAAATCTTGACTAGCTTCTTTCTTGACTGTGCATCATTTTCATCGTCGTTCCCACCTTCTGCGTTTTTACTTATCCAACGGGAGTGGCCGCATACATGACAGCACTATTGATTTCTCCGATCGCCCCAATATAACATGCAATCATTTGGGCAACTATGGATTTTGTTGTACCCAATGCCTAAATCTTTTATCATTTTCTTCATATCTTTGCATGACTGAGGGATTTTTGCAAAAGGAAACATTTCTCTCAAGAACTCTAACAGCATTGTCAAAGAGTTTCCGGTCCACCCTCCCAAACATTTTAATTGAAAAAGACGAATAAAGAAAGACATTTTTGAAAATTTTGATCCCTCATACAGTTCTTCGTTCATTTCATTAAGTAGCGCGTAGAACTTCGCCGCTTCTTCATTCGGCTCTTCATGAGGTACACTACTTTCCGGTTCGGTAAAAGCATTTCTCCCAATATTACAATCATCAGAAGCCACAAAGTCCACTGGGAACGACTGGACACCATGATTATGCATATTAAATGCATCCCGCAACATACCTTCCATGTCATCCCCTCTATCAGACTGATGGTAAGTAGTACCAGAGTAAGATGCATCCATCGTTGAAGAGGAAGTACTAGGCGGGCATTCTCCATGAAATAACCATTGTTTATAACCCCGAACAAACCCATCAACAATTAGATGCTCGTATACAACCTCACGATAATGCCAGTTTATGTTGACACACTTCTTACACGGGCAAAGAATCATGTTCTCTTGGCTTGCATATTGAAATGCAAAATTTAGAAAATACTGTACTCCATTTCGATAACCGTTGCTAACCCGTGACAAATTCATCCAAGACCGGTCCATTTCTTAATTCTTGAAGTCTGACGTTGACAATAATTTGCACGGGTAAGTTAAAACGCCAGTTATGTATTATGTATTATGTAAGTACTGTAAGTACTGTAAGTAATGTAAGTTATGTAAGTTATGTATTATGTATTATGTAAGTACTGTAAGTAATGTAAGCTATGTAAGTAATGTATTATGTAAGTTGTGTACTACATCATTATGTGAGTTGTGTATAATGTAAGTTAAGAAGGTTATGTATAATGTAAGTTATGCCAGTTATTTAATTTATGTAAGTTATGTAAGTTATGTAAGTTACTTAATTTATGTAAGTTATGTAAGTTACTTAATTTATGTAAGTTATTTAATTTATGTAAGTTATTTAAGTTATGTAAGTTACTTAATTTATGTAAGTTATGTAAGATATTTAATTTATGTAAGTTATGTAAGTTACTTAATTTATGTAAGTTATGTAAGATAATTTATGTAAGTTATGTAAGTTATTTAATTTATGTAAGTTATTGAATTTATGTAAGTTATGTAAGATATTTAGTTTATGTAATTTATGTAAGTTATGTAAGTTATTTAATTTATGTAAGTTATGTAAGTTATGTAAGTTATTTAATTTATGTAAGTTATGTAAGTTATTTAATTTATGTAAGTTATGTAAGATATTTAGTTTATGTAAGTTATGTAAGTTATGTAAGTTATTTAATTTTTGTAAGACGTTATGTAAGTTACTTAATTTATGTAAGTTATGTAAGTTATTTAATTTTTGTAAGTTATGTAATTAATGTAAGTTATTTAATTTGTGATACCTAAACTATTATTCAATTATGATTTTTAGTCTAAATGTTATAACAGGGTTTAAAAAAATTGTTGGCTATTTTAATAATCACATACTGTAATGTGACATTTTTAATTACATATAAACTATATATATATGTGTTTTTATTATCTTATCAATCATTATTATTTTTCCCATATTATCTTTATTACTATCAATGCATCTTATCTACAATCTAAAATGTGGATATTAATTTTAAAAAATTAATAAAATTTAAGGTAAATAAATTATATAATTCCTACCATATAACTATGTTAGGAACATCTTCGGTTAATTATATCGGAATATTAAACAAAAATCATTCAAACTTAATTTATCATTCAAAATATACGAAAACATGCGAAATTTTGGATACAATAATATTAGATTAGAGATATGTACCTTTTAATCGAGATTGAATTTTCATATATTGAAATATTAAAAGTTCTGCAGGTCTTACTCTATGTTGTTAGAATTGAAGCATGCCTTAAAATTTTTAATGTAAGAGATTGTTGTCCCAATTTTGTAGAAATTTAAGAGGGTTAAATTTGTTATCATTGTTAGAGATTAGAGATATGTATTAGATCAATAAAAAAGTCTCGTGTCAGCTTTTCATCTCTCATTTAACAACAATTAATCGCATTTCGTGCTAAAGTATTTAATAACAAATAGATTAGTCACTATTTTTATACTTTACAAAAAAATCTAACACGCTGTAGCTTTTCGTAGGACACTTTTACTCTGTCCACATTGTGAAAGCAAAGCTCCGTAGCAAAAACAAAAATTATGCAATAACGTTTTGGACCAAAGACATATAATATATTTGGATACAATTAAATTAGACCAATTAATTTTTTACGTCTAGCACCAAAGACATATCATATATTTGGATACAATTATTTTCAAATTTGAGTACTTCTAAGTATTCAAAAGGATGAAAACCCAAATCTAAACATTTTGGACCAAAAGAAAACATTTTACAACTTTTGGTAATAAAAACTTTATTCACAAAACTCAACATGAAACCATTTCTCCTCTGTGATTGTGAAGAGGAAATAAATAGGAAACTTTCTGTGCAATAAAAAATTTAAAAATTCCAATGAATGATCTCATCGAAAAGGAAATTATGCAATAACATGATTCAAAAGTAAATTTGCAGGAGTATATTGGGTATAACAACACGGATCATGTGGACAAAGCCTCACTCCTGATCCAACTATTTCCCCTTCAACCACGTTACCCACCACATAATGACATCCCTTCACCATCGCAAATATGGTGAAATGATTTTGACAATTTTTCAAAAATCTCATCCCCATTTATTTTACCAAATAATAGATAAAAAGGGTTAAGAAACTGCCACTATTTTCCTGGGTAACTCCAGAATTTATTGCTTAGAAAAACAGAAGCAAAACCAAAAGCTGTTCACTTTTCCATCGTTTCTACCCATTATTTACTTATTATTTATTCATTTTCAATAATTCTATGCTCTCCAACTCCCACTCTCCGATCCAAATTGAACATAAATTTAATTTAAGGAAGAGAATAAAAGTAAAAAATAACAATCATGAAACTGAGCATTTATAGAGAAGAAATGTAATATAATACCTGTTAGAGAATAACCAGATAAATAAAGATATTTCAACTGTGGTAGATATACCAATTTATTGTGGAATTACACCTACACAACAAAAATAATTTATTAAACAAATATATATATTTTATTTTACTTTTTAAAAATCAAATTTAAAGGTGAAGGCTTAATAGTCTAAATTTTATAAGCACCAAATGAATTTTGTAAATTAGACCAATTACTTTTTTTACGTCCAGCACCAAAGACATATAATATATTTGGATACAATTATTTTCAAGTATGAGTACTTTTAACTGTAAATAATTTTGGATTTAGTTCTAAAAATACAATTTCACATCAAATATTGAATATACATTTCTAATTATAGTTTTTCTTTACACAAATGCTTCTAAATTTCAAACAATGAAAAATATTGTAAACACATTTCAACAAATCAGCACCCTAAACCCTAAATACGAGCAGTAAGAAATGCACCAAAATTTCCAAGCCATTCAACTGTTGATAAATGACCAAATCAGCAAACTTACCTAAATACACAATTTTCAGTTCTCCTTTCTTTAACAGTTGGGCAAATGCAGTGTTACTCCTTGGGAACAAAACATGAACATAAGAACAGTATAAATATTTTTGGGGGCCCTTCAAAAATTAGAAGAACAAATTAGAAAACAAACACACAGGATCAGAACTTCTTCCAAACCCTAGACACACAAAAATTACCAAATTCCCCAAATTCCCAACCAAATTGGTACAAGCTTCGTGATTGAACTAGGACCCTAAACCCCAAATTCCCAAATTACACTGAACCTAAACCCTAAATCAAGATACACTGTTTCCACAGAAAAAAAAAAGCTTACCTTTTAACCACAAATTCTGCAGCTTTGATAGTATCCTCTGAAGATTGACTCGTACGTTATGCTTCATTTCTGAAGATCTCTGAGTTCTCCTCTCCCTTTTTTCCTTCGTTTTTCCTCTATCGATTTTACCCCTTTCGTTTTCTCCTCTATTCTGTTTCTGTACTGTATTATTTCTGCCTACTGAGATATGGAAAAAATTATAAGTTAAAACACAGTGCAGAAACGACGACGTTTCCCCGAAAGTTTAAGAAACATTTGCGGCATTTTTACAAATTTAAAGTTAAAACAGAAACGGCGCCGTTTTATTAAGCTGTAATGCACATTTCTGGCATTTTCTGAATAAACGCCACAAAAAATTAACAGAAATGGCACCGTTGAATTAATATAGAGAAAATGCTAAGTATAAAAGCGTGTACAGAGACGACGCCGTTTAGCAAAAATTTGAAGACACTTTCACGACGTTTATTGAAAAAACGCCGCTATCACTACACCAGAATAGGCTTTTAGCGGCACTTTTAGCGGCGTTTGGAATAAAAGCGCCACAAAAAATCAAGCATTAGCGGCGATTTAGCCAAAGCGCCGCTAAAGGTAGAGCATCAGCGGCGATTTCCCAGAAGCGCCGCTAAAAATAGGAATTAGCGGCGTTTTATATAAAGCGCCACTAAAAACCTAAGACCAACGACGTCGTTTTTGCAATTTTTTAAACCTTTAGCGGCGTTTTTATCTGAGCGCCGCTAATCCTCTGGCCTTTAGCGGCGTTTTTATCTAAGCGCCGCTAATGCTCGGATCTTTAATGGCGTTTTTATCTTAGCTTCGCTAATCCTCTGGCCTTTAGCGGCGTTTTTATCTAAGCGCCGCTAATGCTCGGATCTTTAGTGGCATTTTTATCTGAGTGCCACTAATTCTCTAGCCTTTAGCGGCGTTTACAGCTAAGCGCCGCTAATGCATTTACCTTTAGCGGCGTTTTTGCCGAAGCGCTGCTAATAGTAACAAAAATCTTATAAGTTGAAATAATTAATATTTTGTTCTATTTATTATATAGTGGTACAATTTACATTTAAATTATAATTAACAAATAATATTGATTAATACAAAAAGGTTTTATTAAAGAGAAGTCGTATATATATATATAACAGCTAACTATTTATTACTAATTTTCAATCACAGTTGATTTAAACTATTTTACGAGAGAAAATATATTAAATTATGAATAAAATAAAATATAATAAAACTTAAATTTTTGTATTGTAAAGAATAAATTAAAAATAGAATTAACTTTTATAAGAGTAATAAATTTTGGTAGTACTGTTCGACTAAATAAATCAAAGGAATTAATATAAAACACCAATTTATACAAAATATATTTTAACAATTAATTATTTTTTAATCGATTTTGACTATATTTTATGATTATATATATTAAATATTTAGGGAATTTTTTTTATGGACGGTATTTTAAGGAGTACGGGGTATAGATTTAAGGTTTGGGATTTAAGGTTAATTTAGGGGTTAGAGGTTAGGGGTTTGAGATTTAGGGTTTCAACGGTCATGTTAGGGTTTAATTTAGATTAATATTAGTTTTTGATTATTTTTTATGGTAAATATATATGTTCTTATATATTTGTAAAATAGATCCAGAATAAATTTAATATATTGAATATTATAATAGGTAGATCATGATCACTTTATGCATATCGATTGATTGGTTAATTTATAATTTGAGACTTGTTAAATGATACAATTAATTATCTTGTATATTTAAAAACATTTAACCCTAACCATTTGATTTTTTTGATATATATGGCTATAGCAATACCAGATGCAAAAATATCGATACTTAAGTTCAAAAATGATAAAAACTTATATTTAGATCCATACGAAAATTTTTGTCATAAAGATAATATTGCTAGCATATTTCAACTTTGTACAACATTTTTAACTATATATAACTTGTCGTTTAATAGATTTCACTATATTTTGTGATTATTAAAGAATATTAATTTACGGAATTTTTTGGGTTTGGTCGGGGGGTTTAGACGGTCATGATAGGGTTTCTTAAGAGGTTAATATTAGATTGATTAATTTTTACGGTAAATATATATATGTTCTTATATATTTGTAAAATAAATCCAGATCAATAAATTTAATATATTGAAGTTTAGTATAGTTTATATTATAATTAATAGATATATATATAATAGGTGCGTGGTACTTAGATGATCATTTTATGGATGCATGTTAATTTATAATTTGAAGATTGTTAAATGATACAATTAACTAATAATAGTTGTCTATTTAAAAACATTTAACCCAAATTAACGGCCATTTGATATTTTTGATATATATGGATATATATAGTTATTAATTATTTAATTTGTATATATAGGACCAAAATAATCTTGGTATAAATAAATAAACAAATAAATAAGTAGGTAATTATGTATTTGTTAAATAAATAGGTAATTAATTATTTAAATGTAAGACACAAAAAAAGAAGAGAAATTTAGCGGCGTTTCTATATAAAAACGCCACAAAAGGTAGCCTTTACCGGCGTTTTAGTCAAAAACGCCACAAATATTGCAATATACGACGTCGTTACGTGTTAGGGAATCAGTTTCTATTGTGGCGTTTTATAGGGAAGCGCCGCTAATATTCTTGAAACTCTGTCAAAACGACGTCGTTTCAGTTGAATGATGTACTCTATTACTGGCGTTCTTTGGGAAAACGCCGCAAATATGTCTACAATTTTGTGAAAACGTCACCGTTTCTTTGTGTAATTGAAAATTTAGTGGCGTTTTTTCCCCTTGCGCCGCAAAAGGGCATGCAATAGCTGACTTAAAATTAATTTAAACGGCACCGTTTCTTTAAAGTCCATTTAACCCGTGTCCTCATCCTTTACAAATTTATTATCGGAAAAAAAATGCATTCTCTATACCGAATTTTATAAAAAAATTGTTTTTTATATAAAGAGACAAAATTTGTTGTACCAAGTTTATTATAACAAATTTCATCCATTTGTTAAGAGGACATTTGAAGCTTCATACGAAAATTTGTCATAAAGATAATATTGCTACCTTATTTCAACTTTATACAACATTTTTAACTATATATATAACTTGTTGTTTAATAGATTTTCACTATATTTTTTTATTATTAAAGAATATTTAGGGAATATTTTGGTCGATGCATGGTATTTTAAGGAGTACGGGCCGGTATATATGAATTTAAGGTTTGGTATTTATGGTTTAGGAGTTAGGGGTTGGGTTATGCTTTAGGGGTTACAGACGTGAATTTAGGGGTTAGGGACAGGGTTAATTAGGGTTTAGGGGGATTTAAGGGTTAGAGAGGTTTTAGGGGTTTGGCCGGGGTTTAGGGTTTCTTAAAAGGTTAATATTAGATTGATTAATTTTGGAGGTAAATATATATGTTCTTATATATTTGTAAAATATAGATCCAAAATAAATTTAATATTAAGATAAGTTTTTAGTATAATAGGTAGATGATCACTTTATGCATGTAGCTACATAAATTGATTGGTTAATATGAAGATTACAAGGTTAATTTATAATTTGAGACTTGTTAAATGATACAATATAACTAATAATAGTTATATATTTAAAAACATTTAACCCAAATTAACGGCCATTTGATATATTTTTTGATATATATGGATATATATGGATATATATATAGTTATTAATTATTTAATTTGTATATATAGGACCAAAATAGTATTGGTATAAATAAATAAACAAATAAATAAGTAAGTAATTATTTATTTGTTAAATAAATTGGTAATTAATTATTTAAATGCAAGACAAAAAAATGAGAGTTTTAGCGGCGTTTCTATATAAAAACGCCGCAAAAGGTATCCTTTACCGGCGTTTTAGTCAAAAATGCCACAAATATTGCAATATACGACGTCATTACGTGTTAGGGAATCAGTAGCGGCGTTTTTCCATAAAGCGCCGCAAAACTTACATAACTTTACTTAAACGGCGCCGTTTCTTCAGAGGATAAATTAACTTAGATCTGTGTCGTCCTCCAATTACAGCGAGAGGGAAATTGCAGAGAAATTAGGAGAGAAATTTTCTAAGTGTTGAAAGGGGAGAAAACTTTTCACAAAAAATACAAAGGAAAGAAAGGTGGTCGGAGTCGATCTTGAAACAAGATGGGCACAGCTGCGAGATTTGTCGATTGAATAGGTAAGCCGTTTCTATTCTTTTTCGATTAAATTTTTTGGGTTTTAGGTTAGTCTAAGTTATTTGGGGTTTTAGGGTTTCGATTAAACAACATTAAAAATGTGGTGAATCATTAGATAAAAGCGAAAAAAAAATTTAGGGTTTCTTTCCGTGTTGCCTTGATGCCTTGTTGCTGCTTCTTCATCTCCTTCCTTAAACCCCTATCCGACCCGATTTGTGGATTTCTGGTGTCAATCGGCAAAGTCTTTTACAAATTAGAAAGTGAGGTGAGAATCTTGATTTGTGGTATCAATGTAGTAATCCGTTTTAGATTTCTTATATCTGCATTAAGTTGTTTCGATTGGTGGTTGATAAATAACTGGTGTATAGCAGTGTTAATAGGAAATTGTGGATTTTGTGAGTTTCTTTGTTACTGGAGAGTTGAAACAATAACCTTGGAACAACCTCCGATTTATTCACTGCAATTGATTGAATCGTACAATTGCTTTTTATATGTGTTGCGTTTAAATACAAAACACAATATTAAATATAGTTAATCATGATTTATTTTGAGAAATAATTATTAAAATTATGGTTTTCGTTTTGTTTTAATCATGATTTCTTTAATATCCTTGGCTATGGAGTTATTCCAGCATCCATTTAAGGGGAAATGTATTATTTCTTGAATTCATTTGCATTCTATATTATTGATGGGTCCATTACTGAAACAAATTGTCAGTTAACATACTTTTTTTATGTTTAATTTAGAAGAAAATGTGATTTTTCCCGCATGATTTGGTTAGGTTAGGTTTCAACATATATTCATATATATGTTCAATTTTAAACCTCTAATATCATCTAATTCATTGTCATGTACCTTTTTACAGTAGCAAGCTGATCAGTTTTGATGATAGGTTATAAGCTGATAAATAATGTAATAGTTTTTATATGTGCTGGTTTGCACATGGATGCATTTAGGCTTATTTAAAAGAAACAATGTATATGATATGGCTTTAAATCATTTATGCATTTAGGTTTTTTTAGTTTAGCTAACTTTTTGAGTATAAACTCCTGTTTTTTTTAGTTTTTGGGCTTTAATTACTTCTGTTTTTTCGGTACTAATGTATTTCTGTCTTTTTTTTCCAGGATTTGCTTCGAAATTGAGGAAATTTAAGGTATTTATTCCTATGTTTCTCTATTTATTTTTCTTATAAAAAAAGTCAAATTGTTAAAAAAAAATTTGTTATATTTTAGTTGTATAGTTTAATTATTATTTTTCATTTTTAGAAGGGAGTTTTAATTACCATTTTAGCTAAATTTGTATTTGACTTTGCAGCTTATTACATTATTTGATGTTTAAATTTAAGAATTGCTATTCGGCAAAGGCAATTGTTTTAAACTATTAAAATTCGGAATACAACTCTTAAACAACTTTATATATTTGAGTAATTGAATAAATTATGGGCGAATCGTTTAATCGGTTTAGCGTTTATAAATCATCGATTTCCGATATTATGTGTTGCAATTATAAATTTTACTTCAAGTTAATGATTAATTATCGATCTTATATTTGCAACTTGGTTTTATGTTAATGATTAATAATCTTTTACATACAAATAAATTTGTATATTTATTTATATTTTCTATTAAAATAAAAATATGTTTTTTCAAAATATATTTATTTTGTAATGGCAATTCAAAGTATTATTTCTTTAATAACAAAAATTGTTTTCATAAATATAAACAAATTAATTATATCTTGTAATGCGAAGTCAATGTTTTTTTTTTTGCTGACATAATTTGTTCTTTGAATTAATAAAAGCTACAAAATATATATCATATCGTAACGATCTTTGAATTATCCGGAGATTAAAGCTACAAAATTATATTTTAAATGAAATGTATTCAAAGTTATATTTTAAAACATCTTTGATATATATATTTATATACAGTTTTAATATATTTATTAAAATTTTATATATATTTGAAAATTTTATCAATCATATCATAATTTACATACATAACATATATAAGTTTATATATAAACTTACACAACACATAACTTACATAATAACTTACATAAGTTATATATAAACTTATATATAACTTACATACATAACTTAAATCAAAATTTATATATAAACTTACACAATAACTTACATAACTTATATATAAACTTATATATAACTTTCATAACTTACTTATAATAACTTACAAAACACATAGCCTACATGACTTACATAATACACAATTTAAATAATTTAAATAACTTACATAATACATAACTTACATCCATAACTTACATAAACTTATATGTTACCTTACATAATACATAACTTATATAAAAATTTTATATAAACTTACATAATACATTACTTACATATTAACTTACATAAGTTATCTACAAGCTTATATTTAAACTTGCATAACTTACATAATAACATAACAACTTACATAATACATAGCATACATAACTTACATAATACAAAACTTACATAACTTAAATATCTTACACAACTTACATAACCTACATAATACATAACTTACATAACTTACATAACTTACATAATACATAATAACTTACAACTTACATAACATACATTAATTTGATAACTTACACAAGTTACATAATACATAACTTACAACTTACATAACATACATTACTTTGATAACTTACATAAGTTACATAATACAAAACTTACATAGCTTACTTAATACATAACTTACATAACTTATACACGTACATAACTTACATAATTTACTAAATACATAAATTATGTAACATATGATATACCTACATAACTCATTTATACTTACCACTGAACAACTTACCCTTGTAATTTTTGGTGAAAATCAGACTTCAAGAAATAAGAAATGGACCGGTCTTGGATGAATTTGTCAAGGGTAAGCAACGGTTATCGAAATGGAGTACAGTATTTTCTAAATTTTGCATTTCAATATACAAGCCAAGAGAACATGATTCTTTGCCCGTGTAAGAAATGTGTCAACATAAACTGGCATTATCGTGAGGTTGTATACGAGCATCTAATTGTTGATGGGTTTGTTCGGGGTTATAAACAATGGTTATTTCATGGAAAATGCCCGCCTAGTACTTCCTCTTCAACGATGGATGTATCTTACTCTGGTATTGCTTACCATCAGTCTGATAGAGGGGATGACATGGAAAGTATGTTGCGGGATGCATTTAATATGCATAATCATGGTGTCCAGTCGTTCCCAGTGGACTTTGTGGCTTCTGATGATTGTAATATTGGGAGAAATGCTTTTACCGAACCGAGAAGAAGTGTACCTCATGAAGAGCCAAATGAAGAAGCGGCGAAGTTCTACGCGCTACTTAATGACATGAACGAAGAACTGTATGAGGGATCAAAATTTTCAAAAATGTATTTCTGTATTCGTCTTTTTCAATTAAAATGTTTGGGAGGGTGGACCGGAAACTCTTTGACAATGCTGTTAGAGTTCTTGAGAGAAATGTTTCCTTTTGCAAAAATCTCTCAGTCATGCAAAGATATGAAGAAAATGATAAAAGATTTAGGCCTTGGGTACAACAACATCCATAGTTGCCCAAATGATTGCATGTTATATTGGGGCGATCGGAGAAATCAACAGTGCTGTCATGTATGTGGCCACTCCCGTTGGATAAGTAAAACCGCAGAAGGTGGGAATGATGATGAAAATGATGCACAGTCAAGAAAGAAGCCAGTCAAGATTTTACGGTATTTTCCACTGATACCAAGGCTTAAAAGGCCTTTCATGTCGTCGAAGACAGCGGAGTCTATGACGCGGCACCATGATGGACGAACCGATGATGGATTATTAAGGCATCCGGTAGATTCTTTAGCTTGGAAATCATTTGACAATAAATTTTCAGGCTTTGCAAGCGATCCTAGGAGTGTGAGGCTTGGGCTAGCTTCTGATGGATTTAATCCTTTCAAGATCATGAGCACTGCGTACAGTACTTGGCTAGTAGTGCTTGTTCCTTACAATCTGCCTCCGTGGATTTGCATGAAGCAATCTTCCCTTATCTTATCTATGATTATCCCTGGTGAGAAAGGGCCCGGGAATGATATCGACATTTATTTACAGCCACTTATTGAGGAGTTAAAACAATTATGAGCTGGTGTCGAGACATACGATGTGCTGAGAAAGGAAAACTTTAATTTACGTGCGGCTTTGATGTGGACCATTAATGACTTTCCCGCTTATGCCAATTTATCCGGTTGGAGTACCAAGGGTCGATATGTGTGTCCTTGTTGTGCTGCACAAACATGTTCGCAATGGTTGTACAATGGGAAGAAGTTTTCTTACATGGGGCATCGTCGGTGGTTACCGGAAAATCATAGATTTAGATTTCAAACTTCTGTATTTGACGGCACTGAAGAGTTCGGAGAAGCTCCTTCCCAAACCAGTGGCTCTGAAATCTTGTTCATGTTGGAAGATATGAATTTCATTTATGGAAGATGAACCAACCGCCAAACACGCAAAGAAATAGAAGATTAAATGATGAAGCTGATGAGGACTCTGATGAAGAGGACGATCCTAATGAGGCGGACTTGTGGAAAAAAAGAAGCATTTTTTTTAGTTGCCTTATTGGGAGCATCACCTTGTACGACACAATCTTGATGTTATGCACATTGAGAAAAATGTCTGCGAGAACATTGTGGGTACAATTTTCAATATCGACGGAAAATCAAAAGACAATCTTTAGAGTCGACTTGATTTATTCCAAATGGGAATCCGACCTGATCTTCATCCCAATCCACTTCGAAATGGGAAATATCAGTTGTCGCCTTCTATTTTTTCAATGTCGAAGACGAAAAAAGAAGTGTTCTGCACGGTGTTGAAGGATATAAAGGTTCCAGATGCGTATGCATCAAATATATCTCAATGTGTTAGTGTTAAAGATCGAAGATTATATTCGCTAAAATCACATGACCATCACATCTTGATGCAAGATTTACTGCCAGTTGTTCTACGATGTTGTATGTCCAAGAAGGTGACGTCTTGTATAATTGAACTATCTAATATAATGAAAGGAATTTGTGGCAAAGTTTTGGATGTTCAAGAACTTCAAAAGGTACAGGATCGAGCCGCTTTGACTTTATGCAACATGGAGAAAATCTTCCCACCTTCCTTCTTCACAATTATGGTTCACTTGATAATCCATCTCCCGCATGAAGCAATTCTTGGAGGACCCGTTTTCTATGGATGGATGTATCCCATAAAAAGGTGTTAATTACAATTTTTAAAATTTTCCTTCGATCACCTATATGCCTTTAGTTACAACTTCTGATAACTTAAATGTCGTGTTTATGTTCCTTTCCAAATTAAAGTCTTACTGTCGCAACAAGCGTTATCCAGAAGGATCGATTGCTGAAGGCTACTTGGCAGAGGAATGTATGACCTTCTGTTCAAGATATTTGGAAGATGTTGAAACAAGGTTGAATAGAGCAAATAGAAATGCTGGACTGACGGATCATAACTTGGCCGATACTTATTTGTTCCAGAGTTTTGGAGAACCAATCGGTAAAGTTGAAATTGCAGAACTAGATGATTTATCGTGGGTACAAGCACATCGATATGTTCTGTTTCACCACGAATCAATGGAACCTTTACGCAAGTAAGTTCTACAAATTTGATAAATATTCATCAATTAAAAATTGTTTATATTCTAACAAACTGAACATATTTTTAACATAGTGAGTACAAACAAATATTGAGATCTCGTTCGCGCTCCCGAAGCACTCAACATCGAGATATCAATAAGATGTTCACAGAATCTTTTCATGAATGGTTCAGCCAACGGTATGCAATTGGACATTTCATTGACAAATAATAATGTTCTTTCATAACATTTTTAATTACTTAGTTTACTTTTCATTCAATAGGTTTGGAGTGGGAAGAACGTCACCGACGAAGTGAAATGGCTTTCCCAAGGTCCAAATCGGGTGGTTAAAAGATATAGTGCGTTCCTCATCAACGGATTCAGATTTCATACAAAATATCGCGAGAGATTGAGGAGAACGCAAAATTGTAGAATAGTTGTTAATTCCTCAATTACAAGTTATGCTAGTGCTAGGGACAATAATCCTGTCGAGGGAAATGTGGAATATTTCGGACTTCTTACTGACATAATTGAGTTGGATTACTACGGCAAATGGAAAGTTGTCTTATTTCGAGGTGATTGGGCTGATGTTAACATTGCTCGTGGAATTAAGCAAGATCAATTTGGTTTCACAATGGTGAACTTCGCTTGATTGATTCACACGGGAGAACAATTGATTGATGAGTCGTATGTATTTTCTTCTCAAGTCAAACAAGTTTTTTACTCAAAAGATCCAACTGATGAGGGTTGGTACATTGTACTTCGTAACATCCCTAGAGACTTGTTTGACATGGGCAGTGGAAGTAGAGATGTCATTGACGACAGAACACAAACTTTGCCATTTCTGGAACAAAACTTAAACGAAAACATCCCTAGTACTAGTACACAATTTCAATGGGTCCGCCAGAATACGGATGAAGATGTTTACGAATTATAATGTAGTAAGCTTTTACTATTATTTAATTATATGTAATATCATAATATAAATATTGATCTTATTATATATTTCGACTATTTTATATGTGCTATTATTGTTGTAATTGTATAATAAGTTTTCAACTATTGTATTTGTATTGCAGATAAAATGCCTAGAAGGAAAGTGCGAGAGCTCAGCATTGTTCAAGGTACACCAAACTCGGCAGAAACAAACAACACTGAACAACAGACTGCTGTTGGATCTTCGAATGTCCCGACTACACCTGAGGAACCAATAGAAGTTCAAGGTAATTTAACATTTAATTTACATGCGCATTGACTTTTTGTTTATTTATTTTTAAAATTCTTATATTACAATATAACATTTTTCAGCTGAAGGTGGTGGGACGCGGAGAGTTCGAGGACGTACGTTACTAAGGGAATTATACGAGCTCGATCCAGTCGAGCGTGTCCAAGTATGTAGTAATAGCTTTGGTCAGCCTATTGGATCAGAAGCTCGCCTTCTAGCAGGGTACTTGGGCATTCTAGGACGGAATGCAAATATGTTGCCAATTAACTACGAGTCATGGCATAAAATGCCCGAGAGTAACAAGAACCAAGCTCTCGATCACATTAAGGTAACAAAATGTTTGTGTCATATATAGTACTTGGGTTTAAGTTTCATTTATATTTACTTTCTCAACTTGTGTTTTTTGTAGGCGAGATTTGCTCTAGAGCTCTCCGATGCTTACGTAAAGAAGGCATTGGGAAAAAGATGGAGAGACCATAAGAGCACTTTAAAGAGAGACTACTTTAAGACCAAAGCAACACTGGATGAGAGATTATAAAATGTCCCGCCGGGAATGATGAGGTACCAGTGGGAAGAGGTCGTTAGATTTTGGACTTCGAAAAAAGGAGAGGTATGTGTTACTACAAAAATCTTGTAATTATTTTGGTTTATAGTATTTACTAATTAATGTACTAATAATTTCATAACGTAGGATCGTGAGCGAGTTGGAAAAACTAGTAGGCAGAATCAAAAATTCACTCACACAGCTGGCTCGAGAAGTTTTACTTGTGAAGCTCAGGCCGAGGTATTTTGAATTTTTTTCATACTGTTAGATATTCATTACTTTATATCAAATAATAATTTTACTACTGTATTGTAGGAACTGTCGTCCGGTCAAAAAGTTGGACACCTTCAACTTTTTGACATGACACATAGAAAGAAATATGGAAACCCTATAACTCCTGAAGCTGCAGAAATTATAGTACGTTTGCTTAATACAATTTGACTTGTTTTTAATTATTTTTAGTGTTTATTTTTAATGGTTTATTTCATCTACTGTAATGAAAATATTGTTAAGTTATGTTGCATTTGTTCTTTTCATATAGATTGCGTTCCTAACTATGTGATTTATTTATTAGGAAAAATTAAAGGATAAAAAGGCGGAGTACGATGCGATGCCTTCCAGTGATATTTCTGTTAATGTTGACGACATTGATAACAAGATTATCACTGAAGTTTTGGGTCCTGAAAGGTATGGTCAAGTTCGGTTTCAAGGATCTTTTGTTAGCCCATCCCAATATTTTGGATCCAGCTCGCAACAATACATGCCTTCGAGGAGTCGGGCTCAAGCTGAAGTCCAGAGGTTAAGAGACCAGATGGCTCAGATGCAAGCGACAACAGCTGAGCAAATTACACAACTTAAAGCGGAGGCAGCATCGAGAGAAGCTGAGGTTCAATGGAAGTACGAAGAACTCCAGCTGCAGCTTAAAGCAGAGGCGGCAGCGAGAGAAGCAAAGGCTGCAGCAAGGGAAGCAGACCAGCGTAGAAAGTACGATGAACTCCAGCAGCAGCTTCAGACTATGATGAATATGTTTCAGCAATCCCAACGGCCGCCGTCTTAGACTATCGTGTAAATATTTTTATCATTTTAACTTTTAATTATCATTTTAACTTTTATTTATCATTTTAAATTTTAACATTTTTGTAAGAATAATACGATTTTTATTTTATTTATTGATATTTATTATATATTATTCGTTTAATTTTAAATATTTATTTATTGCTTTCGGTTGGTTTAAATTTGGTTTCTTCTTATTTGTTTTTACAGGAGGGCTCAAAATATAGAAAATTATCTTTTAAAAATCTGCCAAAATTAGTAGCGTTTTTTAAAAAAGTGCCGCTAAAGGTTAGGGTCTTTAGCGGTGTTTGTGAAAAAAGCGCCGCTAAAGGACAAAGGTCTTTAGCGGCGTTTGTAGGAAAAGCGCCGCTAAAGGTCAAGGTCTTTAGCAGCGTTTGTGGAAAAAGCGCCGCTAAAGGACAAGGTCTTTAGCAGTGTTTGTGGGAAAAGCGCCGCTAAATAACATGGTCTTTCGCGGCGTTTGTGGGAAAAGCGCCCCTAAAGGACAAGGTCTTTAGCGGCGCTTGGATAAAAGCGCCGCTAAAGGACATGACCTTTAGCGGCGTTTTTAGAAAAAGCGCCGCTAAAGGACATGATCTTTAGCGGCATTTTTTTCTTAAAACGCCGCTAAAGTTAGCGACGCCATCGTTAGCGGCGTTTTTAGCGGCGCTGTTGAAAGCGCCACTAAAAGCCTGTTTTGGTGTAGTGTATAGCTTGTGTATTTGCAGCGTTTCTTGACAAGCGCCACAAAGAATGAAGGTTCTAATCCGAAACAGCGCCGTTTTGCTCGGATTTAATGCACATTTCTGGCGCTTTCCTTTAAAGCGCCACTAAAAATTAACTTCCTTAAGTTAGTCGTCGACGTTTAGCCAATATATCAAGTCACTTTTCCGGTGTTTCATTCACAAACGCCACGAAAAATTAACATAAACGGCGTCGTTTAGTTAATATAGAGAAAATGCTAATTTAAAAATCGTGGACAGAAACCGCGTCGTTTAGCAAAAATTTTAAGTCACTTTTGCGGCGTTTTTTGTACAAACGCCGCTATTGCTTTATTTTTAGCGGCGATTTTACTTTTAAAGTTGCAATCGAAAACTGCGCCGTTTTATTAAGCTTCAATGCAGAGTTCTGGCATTTTTTTTAAAAACTCCACAAAGTAATTATTTTACTTAAACCAAACGGTAACGTTTTAAATAATTAATTCTAAACTTTTTAAGTAATATTTATAAGAATTATATAAAATTATAAAGTTTAGGTTTTCTTGTCTTTTTTGTTTGTATTTTTATTCAATTTCTTATAATTTGGTCCTATATATATATCCAAAATAATTAATTATACCTATATATATCCATCCATATATATATCAATGCTTTTTTTAACTTATTTATTAATTCTATTTAAACTAATATTAATTAAATACATCAATTGGTTTATATTAAATTTTTACAATATAGTAGTAAAAATACTAATTATTCTAAACCCAAAACCCTGATCTGACCCCAAAATCTCTAAACCTTAAATTACAAACCCTAAATCCATACAAGTGTCCACCAAGCATTGCTATTCCATTAACATATGTAAGTTTAAATACAATTTATTAATCTGTTTTTTATTCTCTTTATTGATTTTTTTTGGCTATTTCTCTAAGAATTATTGTTTTATCGTGCTTTAATGTGGTGTTTTATTAATTATTTCAAATTTGGTTGGTTAATAATTTTTATTTATGTTCAAAAATATAAGAACATATTTAAACTATAAATTAAAAAAACAAAATAAGATTTAAACCCTAAGTCCCTAACTATTAACTTCTAACCCCTAACCCTATAACCGTAACCCTAAATTCATACAAGTGTCCACCAAGCTTTGTTATTCCATTTACATATGTAAGATCTAAACCTAATACCCTAACCCGACCTGCCTAAATCCCTGGCTAAACCATAAATCCCTAACTCCTAACCCATAACGTCTAACCCAGCTCCTAACCCCTAAACATTAAATCTGATCAGCTCTTACATCATATATATACAATACTCCTGATCAATTACAATAACCTTAAAATAGTAACCCGGCCCTAAATATGACCTAGCTAAAATCTTAAATTAACAATCATATATATATTATACTGAACCGAGCACTAAAAATACTGAACCGAGATGGGATAAGATGGGGATATCCTTCTGGATATAGCTTATATCGATTTTGAAGAACCAAATCTTCACACAATTTTAAAGATCCAAATTAATATTATCTCTTTTACAATTATATAAGAAATTAATTAATATATAAATTAGAAAACACTAGTTAATCTAAACTTTAAACCATAAACCCTAAAATTATAAACCCTTAACACATAACCTTAAACATTAAACCCCAACCTTTAAACCATAAACCATAGACCAAATACGATAAACTAAACATATATAATAACCTACATTATGTAATGCATGGTTAATTAAGACCAAAACTCTGTGTTTTGGTTAAAATATTTTCCGGCGCTTCTCAAAAAGCGCCACTAATACTATGCTTTAGCGGCGATTTCTCGTGGACGCCATTAATTCCAGTATACATCAAGACTTAAACGTTGCGTTTTTGTTAATATATTTTGCGGCGCTTCTCAAAAAGTGCCGCTAATAGTATGCTTTAGTGGCGTTCTCCCGTAAGCGCAACTAATTCTAATATACCTCAAGAAAAAACTCTGCGTTTTGGTGAGCATATTTTGCGGCGCTTTTTGCCAAGCGCCGCTAATACTATGATTTAGCGGCGTTTTTTAATATACGCCACTAATAACTGTATACATCAAGACAAAAAACACTGCGTTTTGGTTACCAAATATTGCGGCGCTTCTCCGAAAGCGCCGCTAATAGTATGACTTAGCGGCGTGTTCCCTTTGCGCCACTAATTCTTGTATACCTCAAGACCAAACTTTGCGTTTTGGTTAAGATATTTTGCGGCGCTTCTCACAAAACGCCGCTAATATTATGCTATAGCGGCGTTTTCCCTTAAACGCCACTAACTGTAACATACACCAAGACCAAAACGGTGCACTTTGGTTAGGATATTTTGCGACGTTTTCCCATAAGCGCCATAAATTCTAACATACCTCTAGACTAAACTCTGTGTTTTGGTTAACATATATTGCGGCGCTTTTAGTAAGCGTCGCTAATACTTGCTTTAGCGGCGGGTTTTTGTAAGCGCCACTAATGCTAATATACAGCGAGACAAAATGATGCGTTTTCGTTAAGATTTTTGCGGCGCTTGTGACAATTCGTCACTAATACTTCCTTTAGCAGCGTTTTATCATAAACGCCACTAATTCTAGTATACATCAAAACCAAAACGATGCGTTTTGGTCTTCAGATCTTGTAACGCGTGATGGTAAACGCCGCGAATGATGTTCTTTTATGGCATTTTGCAGAAAGCGCCGCTAATGCCTGCTATTTAGCGGCGTTTTATTTTTTGCACCGCTAATGCGTGATTATTAGCAGCGTTTGTCGTCCAAACGCCACTAAAGATGCCGCTAAAAGCCTCATTTGGTGTAGTGTATGAGTTGATGTTGAATGGTGGTAAGTCGGTTCAAGAGAAACCAGAGGCAAACTTAGCTGTGTACCCATCGTCCTCTAAGGGGAAACATAAAACTAAGGGAAAGAAGAAACCAACTAAGTCTTCGGTTCCACCTCGTGTGGATAGGAATAAGGCTAAGAAGCCAAAAGATCCTAAGAAGATCAAATATTTCTTCTGAAACAGGAAGGAGCATTTAAAATCATACTAGAAAGAGTATTTGGATTACCTAACCAAAAAGGGCAAAGGTATGGAACTCTTTGTGGTTGAAGCTTGTTTAGTGGAAGAATCAATCAATAATTAGGTTATTAATTCTGGAGCTACTAACCATGCGTGTGTTTCTTTACAGGGGTTCAGTGAAACGAGAAGTCTGCGTGACAAGAGCCTTTCGTTGCGAACTGGAGATGGGAGCTATGTTTTAGCCAAAGCTGTGGGAAAAGTTATTTTGCACTTTGATAATTTTAGGAAGATTGTTTTAAAGAACGTGTTTTATGTACCTTATTTTAAGAGGAAATTAATTTATGTAACATGTTTATTTTATAATGGTTATGCCGTGACATTCAATAAAGGGATTGCTATTTCCAAAAATCGTTCTTTAATCTGTAATAGATGGATGGAAAACAATATCTACTTTATCAAACCAAATAACTACTCGATGCTTCAAACTGAAATAGTGAATAAAAAGTTTAAAACTTCTCACTCTAATGAGGTGTGCCTATGGCATTTAAGACTTGGTCATATTAACTAAGAAAGAATCACTAGACTTGAGAAAGATGGTCCTTTAAGTATGCTTAAAGAAGTTAGTCTTCCACAATGTGAATTTTGCTTGAAAGGTAAAATGACTAAGAGGTCTTTTAATGCGAAAGGTAAAAGGGTCAATCAACCTTTAGAACTTGTGCACACTAATGTATGTGATCCCATGAGCATCAGTTCCTGAGGAAGTTATGATTATTACATGACTTTTATTGAGGACTATTCTCGATATGGATATATGTATCTAATGTACTGCAAAAATAAAACATTTGATAAATTTTGAGAGTTTCGTGCGAAAGTGGAAAAACAATTAGGTTTATCCATAAAGAATCTTCGGTCTGACCGAGGTGGGGAATATTTGTTCGATGAGTTCTTAAGATACCTCATAGAGAATGAGATTTTATCCCAATTAACTGTGCCAGGCACTCTACAGCAGAATAGCGTAGCTAAGAGAAGGAATAGAACATTGCTTGACATGGTTCGTTCAATGTTAAGCTATTCACAACTTCCTACTTCCTTTTGGGGTATGCAATACAAATGGCCTGCTATATTCTGAATAATGTGTCAACCAAGTCTTCTTGTAAGACACCTTATGAACTGTGGCATGGAAAGAAACTCGTTCTAAATCACTTTAGAATATGGGGTTGTCCAACACGTTCTAGATAAGGATGCAAATAAGTTGGATGCAGAGACAAAATTATACACATTTACAGGATATCCAAAAGGAACTAAAGGAGGATTATTCTACAAACCAAAAGATAATACGATTAAATTTTCTACTCATGCTAATTTTCTCGAGGAAAGCTACATGAATAACTTTAAGCCTCGAAGTAAAATGGTACTTGAGAAATTTTCAGGAGTGCTAGAACAATCACCAAGTTCAATTCTCGAGAAAGTTGTAGAAAAACCTGCAAATGATCAATAGCATAAGGGAATCTGTCGTAGTGAGAGAGTTTCTAAGAAACCAAACTTCTTCATCTATGATGGTAGTATTTATAATATGGAAGCCAATCATGAGGATGATGATCCACTCACTTATGAGGAGGTTATGAAGGACGTTGATTCCAAGCTCTGGAAACAGGCCATGAATGCCGAGATGGATTCTATGAAATCCAATATGGTGTGGGAACTTATAAACTTACTGATTGGGATTAAACACATAGGGTGTAAGTGAATCTACAAGAAGAAGAGAAATGCGGAAGGGAAAATGGAAACACACAAAGCTAGACTTGTAGGGAATGGTTACACATAGAAAGAAGGCGTCGATTACGATGAGACTTTTTCTTCTGTAGCCATGTTCAAGTTTACTCGCATACTCTTATCCATTACCGCTGCTCTCAATTATGAGATCTGCCAAATTGGGGTCAAGACAACATTATTGAATGATTATCTTGATGAGACCATTTACATGGCTCAACCCACTAGCTATGTTGTCAAAGGAGAGGAGCAGAAAGTTTGCAAACTGCTAAGATCTATTTATGGACTTAAGCAGGCGTCCCGCTTATGGAATAAAATATGATCAAACAATCAAGATTTTTGGATTTGAGCAAAACGCTGATGAACATTGTGTTTATAAGTGTATAAAGGACAAAAAGGTGGTCTTCCTCGTTTTGTATGTTGATGATATTCTACTTATCATAACACTACACCAAAACAGACTTTTAGCAGCACTTTTAGCGGCGCTTGAACAAAAAACGCCGATAAAAATTGAGCATTAGCGGTGCTTTATGGAAATCGCCACTAAATATCGAGCATTAGCGGCGTTTTTTGAAAAACTCCGCAAAAAACCAAAGCTCAATGGCATCGTTTTCTTACCTTTAGGAGCTTTAGCGGCGTTTTCAAAAAAACGCCGCCAATGCTCGGGGCTTTAGCGGTGTTTTTGAAAATGCACCGCTAATGCTCGAGGTTTTAGCTGCGTTTTTGAAAAAGCAACACTAATGCTCGGTGTTTTAGCGATGTTTTTTAAAAAGCGCCGCTAATGCTCGAGGTTTTAGCGGCGTTTTTGAAAAAGCGTCACTAATGCTAGGGCTTTAGCGGCGTTTTTGAAAAAGTGCCGCTAATGCTCGGGGTTTTAGCGGCGTTTTTTAAAAGCGCCGCTAATGCTCGAGGTTTTAGTGGCGTTTTTGAAAAAGCGCCTCTAATGTTGAGGGCTTTAGCTGCGTTTTTGGAAAAGCACCGCTAATGCTGGGGGCTTTAGCGGTGTTTTTGGAAAAGCATTGCTAATGTTGGGGGCTTTAGCGGCGTTTTTGAAAAAGCGCCGCTAAAATTTTTTATCTTAATTGGTTTATTTATATTAATTAAATAAAATTCAATTTATTTCTAATTGAATATTAAAAATCTTCAAAAAAAATAATGACACGTAGAAATAATTTGAAATAAAACACATGGAAAAATTAAAATACTATTAGTTAAAATAATTTTAAAGTTTTTTGGGTACATGATTACTGATTGTTTTTTAATTTATATATTAAAAAATTTCTTATATAATCTTAAAAGAGATAGTATTAATTTTAAAATATTAAATTAATTATCACCATAGTTTAGGATATTTGGCTTAGGGTATATGATTTATTTAATATTTAAGGCCGGTTTAGGAGTTACTATTTTAAGGTTTAGGGAGTATGGATTTAGGGATTATGGTTTAGGTATTATGGTTTAAGGGTTGGGATTTAAGGTTTAGGGGTTAGGTGTTAGGGGTTTAGGGGTTATACATTAGGGGTTAAGAGTTAGAGATTTAGGGTTTAGGAATTGAAGGGTCGGTTAGGGTTTTGGGTTTAGATTAATTATTTTTTTTAATTTATATTTTAAATATGTTCTTATATAATTGTAAAAGAGATAATAATAAATTTGTTTAGGGTTTTTAGTTTAGGGTATATGATTAATTTAAGATTTAAGACCGATTTAGGAGTTCATATTTTAAGGTTTAGGGAATATGGATTCAGAGATTATGGATTAGGGATTATGGTTTAAGGGTTAGGATTTAAGATTTAAAGGTTAGGGGTTAGATGTTAGGGGTTAAGAGTTAGAGATTTAAGGTTTAGGAATTCAAGGGCTGGGTTAGGGTTTTGGGTTTAGATTAATTATTTTTTTAATTTATATTTTAAATATGTTCTTATATAATTGTAAAAGAGATACACTACACCAAAATAGGCTTTTAGCGGCGTTTTTTTACCCTAAAAAGCGCCGCTAAAAGTATTTGTGGTGCTTTTAGTAGCGTCGCAAAAAATGTCGCTATTGACAGCACCGCTAACTTTTGCGACGTTTTTAAAAACAAATGCCGCTAAAAGTCATGACCTTTAGCGGTGCTTCTAAAAAAACGCCGCTATAGATAAAGACTTTTAACGGCACTTTCCCCTAAAACGTCGCTATAGATCATGACTTTTAGCAACGATTTTCTCACAAACGCCGCTATAGATCATGGCTTTTAGCGGCGCTTTTCTCACAAACCCCGCTAAAAATATCGCTCTTTAACGGCATTTATGAAAAAACGCGACAAAGTATTTTTATTTAATAAATTTTTTAATAACAAATAGAAAGGTCAAATTTTATATTGAATGTATTACTTTTCATTAACAATAAAAGTAAAATAAATTATAGTAATAAATTTCAACATTCACCTATAATATGGCAACAAATTTACACTTTAACCTTATTTTAAATTGATTATATTATTTAATTAATTATAAAACATTAGTATATAAAATAATGTATATAGCATATAATGTTAACATAAACAATTAAATTTCCTAACAAAAAATAAATAAATAAATTTCATTATACGAGAAAAGAACATATATTCTTTTCATTATTATATAACAAAAATCAGTACAACAATATGGTTATTATACATACGATTCCATTTTCTTGCAATGTTGAATTGATGGAACTCTACGAGTATCTACTACTGACAGGTGACAAAATTTTGGCTACATATTTAATTTCTCAATGTTCTCATTATTTCTAGTCTAATAATAAAAACAACAGCACCTTCTCAGGCAACTCCACAGATGGAAAAGGAAGAGTTGCATAGCTAGGCAAAATGAATATTTTGTGAGTTTCTTCATATTCTAGTTCATTGTTGTCAAATCCACCATCAACACCTGTAAATCAAATTGCATAGATATTACTATTTAGCCACAACAGATAGAACAATTATATTGCTTAAGGCGCAATATACAGGTTTTGAAATCACAATCCATGAATTGTAAAATACACTTTTATATTTAGCACTTATGTTATTAATACTGGATAATGTAAGCCACATCTAACCCACAATGAATTTAACCATAGGATATTCTTACCCTAAACCCTAAACTTTTTAGCAAAGAAAAGCTGAACAGATATCCAAACATTGTGCCATTATGACCCCAGCCTTCTATTATATTTGTGTTATATTATCATGCATATAAACCTGCACCATTGTACCTATGTTCAATTAAATGAAAATGTATATGTGCTATTCTACTTTATTATTTATGATCATCTTGTTACTGCCTAAGTTTCATGACTCTGCTGCAATATAACTACCTTTTCGCCATGAGCAAAATCAAGTAGGATAACTATTATTTATCCTCTTCTCCACTCTCACAGTCCGAACCTAAATCACATGATAAAATCAAAAATGATCTCTTCTAGAATCAAAGCGAAAACAAAGAAAAAAACAGTAATGGTGACATTAATCAAAGTAATAAAGAAGTTTTACCATATGGTAACTACTTTCTCAACTACTTTACCTCCTTTTGTTGCTGACCACCCTCATCCCTGCCATTATCTACTTTTTCAGCTTCAACTGATAAAATCTCATCCAAAGCAGATGATCCAGTATCAAGAGTGTTGAGAACATCCACTTGGTTTGCTTCAGCTTCTGACTTAACAGAATCTGATTCTATCGAATGCCCTTCTATACAAGTTAGCAACAAAACCAATGGATTACATGAACAAATAAGAGGGAACAAAATATATCAATCAAACAAAAATTATCTGTAACTGCTAAAAAGATTCGCAACCTCCTCGAGTTCATGTGCATCATAGAACCAAATACCATTTATTTCCTGAGAAGCATTGCGGTATAGTAGATATTTATCCTGAACTTCATACTCGAAATCTCCCAAGAGGTTTTCCACCAAATCATCATTCTAACCAAAATTTGCAAAAAAAAAAAAAAGTTCGATTATAGAACATATTATATAATAAATCAAGAAACCAAAAAAGGCAGTAATTGCAATTTGTAAAAATCAAATCAAGCAATTTTCACGATTTAAGTTCACGATTACCATTAAGCATTTTATCATACAAGCATATAAAAAAACCAGATCAATACTAAGCTAAACATATATATACATATACACACAAACCTCCAAAGCAGCATATAAGAACCCTCAGGCAAACGCTTTCCTACCTTTATACAATCGTCTTTAACTTCTTAGTAAGCTCATTTCCTTCAAATCTCCAAAATACCTAAATTCCAAATAAATTTAGTTTTCCCCATTTTCCCTTTAATTGTTTTTTTTTAAGTATTAAGAGAAAACGAAACAAACCAAATGAGTGGTTGATTGAGTCAAACAAACCAAATACAGACAAGTAGTGGCCAATTACCCTATTGAAGATGAATCCAGAACTTTTTTAGACAAAGTAATCGTGAGTATCGAATAGATAACAACAAAATTAAGATAAATGAAACAACAACCAATTAAAATTAAACAACTACCTTAATTAATTCGTGAAAGGTGTATATTTTAAAGAAAGTTTTGTTACACTAGAAGCCTTAATAAAAGATAGACACCACGTTAGAACATCAACGGAATGCCAAACCACAACAAAAGAGAGGAATAAATGAATCAAGAAAGTCGGCAACCACTTACAACAGCTTCAACATTCGCAGGAGATTCATCATTAGGGCTTGAAAGCATTGATATGATACTCAATACAATACTTTCAACCTGCCACATAGTAAGAATATACATTTTTTAATCTATCATGGTGTCAAGAGAAGGAGGAAGGACACCATAAATTAAAGTAGTTGAACTTTCAGGAATAGAACTTGAACAGGCAGGAAAAAAAGATAAAAGAATTGACACTTCACAAACATACTGTATGGACTGGCATCCAGCGCTAACTTGCAAGCTCGTAATCATTTGGATCATCACCTGGAGGATGAAGAATTGATATGCAAACAGATATATGTTTAAATTTACTACTAATATCTAATTAGATCCCTACTTCTGAGATACATGCGAAGAAGGCAATGTTCAATTTAAATCCCAAATCAGAAAGTTGGTTTAGGTTCACAGAAAATTGAAGATAGACAAGAGAGGAAGGAGTGGACGCTTTAACCGTTTACGGAATACGGATGTAAACATAAACTGCTGCCCGACAACCACCATCTTCAATGCTAAAAATCGCTAAACATTTACCTCTAAAATTTATCATTCTATCCGGGATTCATAGGCAAAACACCAACAATATTTGGAACTTGCGCAATACCGAAAATGAGAAAAAAGGAAAACTTGAGGATAATTTGAAGGAGGGTTTGGGTTTTGCTTGAAGGAATTTGGGTTTTAGAGGGAAGGGTGGAAGGGGAAAGTGTGTCGACAAGGATGCAGAGGGCTGCCGATTTGGGGAAATTAGGGGGGAAAATAAAGGGAATCGGGGTAGGGGAGAAATGGCTTGGGAAAAATAAAATGGGGGGAAAAAGAAGAAGAGATTTCTGGGGATGGGGGGAATCGATTTTGGGAAAAAGAAGGGAAAAAAAAGAATATTTCATTTGAAATTTTGGGCTAAGAAAAATATAAACACAAAACGAGGTTGTTTTGTAAAAATATTAGTGGCATTTGGCAGAAAAGCGCCACCTTTTGCGGCGTTTTTTCATAAACGCCGCTAATGCTTTATTTTTTTACAATTTTTAAATTAAATTATTGTATCTTTCATATAAATTTTAAATAAATAATTTTTAAATTTTAAGTAATATTTAAAAGAATTAGATAAAATTATAATTTTTAGTTTTTGTATTTCATTTTTATTTTTGTTATAATTTGGTACTATCTAAAATAGATAGTTACTTATCCATATCAATCTGTTACTTTTATTTATAAATAATTTAAACTATAATCATAATTTTAATATATTAAAATTAATATTATCTCTTTTACAATTATATAAGAAATTATTTAATATATAAATTAAAAACCACCGATTAATCTAAACCCTAAATCCCTAACCCTTATATCCTAAACTATAAATCATAAAACATAAACCCTAAATCCCTAACCCCTCTTTTACAATTATATAAGAACTTAATTAATATATAAATAAAAAATACTAATTAATCTAAACATTAAACCTTAACCCAACCCTGAATCTCTAAACCCTAAATCACTACCTCTTAACCTCTAACATCTAACCCCTAACCCTTAAACCTTATTTAATATATAAATTAAAAAATATTAATTAATCTAAACCCTAAACCCAAACCCAAACCAAACCCAAACCTGAACCCCTAACCCTAACCCCTAAACCTTATTTAATATAAATTAAAACACAATAATTAATCTAAACCCTAAACCCTAACCTAATACTAAATCCATAAATCCTAAATCCCTAACTCTTAATCTCTAACTCCCTTACCCTTAAATCACAACACTTAAACCAAAACCCTTAATCCATAATTCCTAATTCCATATTCTATAAACCTTAAAATTGTAACTCCTAAACCGGCCTTAAATCCTAAATTAACCATATACCCTAAACCATATACCCTAAACAATATATATTAAACCCTAAACTATAATGATAATTAATTAAATATTTTAAAATTAAATACTATCGTATCTTTTATAATTATATATGAAATTATTTAATATATAAATTAAAAATCAATTAGTCATGTACCCAAAAAATTTTAAAATTATGGCTTAATAATAGTATTTTAATTTTTCTATTTTTAACAAATATTTTTCTATGTTTTTTATTTCAATTTATTTCTACATGTCATTATTTCAAATTAATCCACTTTTAACAAATATTCAATTAAAAATAAATTAAATTTTAATTGATATAAATAAACAAATTAAATAGTAATTAGACAGATAAAATGTTTTTGTGGCGCTTTTTTGAAAATGCCGCTAAAGCCCGAGCATTAGCAGCGCTTTCCCAAAAACGCCGCTAAAACCCTGAGCATTAGCGGCGCTTATCCGAAAACGCCGCTAAAGCCATGAGCATTAGCGGCGCTTTTCAAGAAACGCCGCTAAAGCCCCGAAAGGTAAAAAAACGATGTCGTTGGGCTTAGGTTTTTTACAGCATTTTTCCAGAAAGCGCCGCTAATGCTCAGGGTTTTAGCGGCGTTTTATGTAAAGCGCCGCGAAGGCTCGATTTTTAGTGGTGTTTTTTATCCAAACGCCACTAAAAACGCCGCTAAAAGTCTGTTTTGGTGTAGTGATAGTAATAAATTAAATATATTGAAATTATGAGTATAGTTTAAATTATTTAAAAGATATATAATAGATAGAGTTTATATGTATTGAATGGTTAATTTAGGGTTTAAGGTTAAGGTTTACTTGAGATTTAATTGTTAAATGATGAAATTTTATACAATCAATTAATGTTTTTATATTTAAAAACATTTAATCCAAACCATTTGATATATTTAAATATTAGATTTTAAAAAAATATTGATAAATAAATAAATAAATAAAAAGTAACAGATTGATATGGATAGGTAACTATCTATTTTGGATAGGACCAAATTCTAACAAATAAAAATGAAATAAAAAAAAACTAAAATCATTCCACATCGAACATCTAGTAAAATAGTTATATTTTAGTTAGGAAGAAATATCTCCAATAAAATGGAGATTAGATTGGAAAAGAATAATATAAAATCATGATTAATGTCTCAATTTTTAATAGAAATTTGATATGTGAGAGATTGATTGCTTACATTATATAATTTTAACTTAATAACTAATTACAACCATTTAATCATTTGTTTTCTTATTAAAATATAATGTATTTATTTTGTTTACATTGAGAGTACTTGGTTTTTTTTATAAAAATTCAATTTATAAAAAATAATAATAAATATTTTATAAACTCACTTAACTAATAATTTTTAGCAAACAAAATAAAAATTTTTTAGCAAAGCAAAACGGCATCATTTTGTTTAAAATGAAATAATTTTTTTGCGACACTTTTATGGAAAACACCGCTAATCAATAGCGACATTTTTATTAAAAACTCCGCAAAAATCATTTTACTTCAAAAAAACATGCGCCATTTTATCCCAAAATTTCCCCCGTAAAACCCCTAATTTTCCCCCCTAAAATCGGTATACTCAAAACACCCTTTAGGTTTTTTAGATTTATTTGTTTGATTCATTAATGTTTGATTGCAGATTAGTAGGGATTCAATGTGGATTTCTGTTAATGTTTTTGATTCCGTTCTATTTGTCAATTTCCATTGTAGGATTTATGTTACTTGTGCTATTTCAGACATCTTTTAAACTGATTTTGTATGAAATTCTCTCTCTCGCTCCATGATTGCTAGGATTTTCATTCTTGGAACTTTTGTAAGTGTTTCTGTATTAGGTTTTAAGAAGCCGAACTAATAGCCTTGCTTAGCAGCAAGCACTGCATACCAACGCCAGCTGAAGATGGAGACGAAGAACCAGAACCCTTTTCAACTTGATGTGGGAAATCTCCTCGCTTTTAACCCTTTTCACAACTTTCCTTCCCTTCCCACTTCCAGGTTTGCCCCTTTTGTTCCTTCATAATAATTATTGTTTTTGTAGTAGTTTGCCTCAGTTTGATTTTTTAGATGATCTATTATATGGATATTTTTCTTCTTTCTCTTTGGGGTATTTTTTTTATTGGAATCATGAGAAATTTCTTAGGGGCAAAGGTGATTTGGAGCTTTAAAATAAATTGAATAGCCATGCACTATGATACTTATTTCCTTCAAACTTGGTTAAGATAGTTTTTTTCTTCAAAGCATGAACTGCAGATTTTTGTTTTGCTTATTTGATCTGTAAAAGATGTGGAATTTTGTTCCTTTTTGGTTTTACCCATTCTTTGAATATATGTAGAAATTGACATTGCTATTTTCTAGAGTAAAGATTTTTTGCTCCTTTTTTTGGCCAATATCTTAATCATATTCGACACATACTATTAGTCTTATTCCAACCTGCAATTCCCATTCTTTGATGGCATTTTAGCAGTTTAAATGTTAGCCTATGATTTTACATATCATGCTTATGAGTGTCGATGGTTGCTGGAATTAAACTTCGATCTCTTTTCTATAAGCATCATTTTCATCCAAACTTTCTAGTTCTTCATGAGAAGATGAGAAGCTTGATGAACACGGGGACGCTTATGAAACAAAGGATAATAGTGATATGTACTTGGACAAAGATGGGAAAGATCGTGAAATAAATGTAAGGATCTTAATTTATTGCCTTTTTTCGTTGTTACGATTCTGTCTTCTTTTCTAGTGGATTGTTCGGGAGTCCTGAAAAATCATTTGGGCAGATCTTAACTTGAGGCAATTGCTGTGTTTGCAACATAGACACCCTGATTTTGTGCATTTGAGATTCCTTGAATAGGTTTTATGCACCCTTGAAGGCATAAGAATAGGTGGTAAAAGAAAATGTTTAGACCTGGAATCTTTTTATAGATAGATAATGATGTCTTGTAGATTTGCTGCTAAATAAAGAATTAATCCTTATTTTGGAGTTTGGGCTTCTTGCCTCTTAGTTTCGTTCTCTTTTCTACTGTTATAATGGTGGTTTTAATATTCTTATGCGTCAATTTTTTTATACAATTGTAATAGACAGAGCTATATTTTTAGAATTTCTTTCTGGCCAAACTATTGCTCTCTTTCTGTAAGTGAAAAATTGGAAAAGGTTATATAATTTAAAGATTAGTTATCCATGTGAGTCTGTATAAAAAAATTATACATGTAAGTCAAACTTTAAGAGATTATGAAATCAGTAAAATATTTGGTGAAGAAAGGAAAATCGTAACAAATGTAACAAAATCATAGTTGATCCCAAGATGTTAAACTTTTATAAGTAGGCATCAACTCTTCACTGAGTTTCTCTTGAGTTGCATACTTAAACTCTCCCTTACAGCAGTTTTGGATAACTCTTACTTTCTCCCTACTCCATGGCCTTTGGTAAAGCTTTGTAAAAGAAATTTATTTAATGGGTGCTCGAAGTCAAAGAAAATTATTTAAGGTAGCTGAGATCCAACCAACTCTAGCCTTAAAAAACAGAAAGAAAAAAGAACAGAAGAGATTTTTTGACCCTGTTCTGGTTAGCTGTTATGATAATGTCAATTACCATTTATTAAAGTTCCTTTTCCATTTGTGCATTTTAACTTTTTGACCATATGATTGTAGATTCGCATGGAAACTAGATCTAGGGTTAAGGATTCTATTCCTGCTTGGATCAAGTTCTCTGTTCAAGCACCTGGTGAAATCCCATACAGTGGAATATACTATGATCCACCAGAAGAGGTATATTTAGTGTGGTTTGCTTGGAAATATTAAATGACTTAATTCTTTTCAAACTATGAGCTGCTGAAATAATTGGAGCCTGGGTAAAATCAGGAGTACTAACTAATGTTTGTAATACTTTTAAAATGAATGCAGGAGCGTGAAGATGCACCAGCATGCATGAAAAAACGAGTTTAAAGAGAAATAATTTCTTATACTTCTTTGAATAATTATGCAAGGAGGTTGTTTTTTATGAACGTAGTGTTGGTGTTAAGAATCAACTCCCTTAAAAAATTTTATAACTAACCAATTTTGGTTGGTTCACTTTCGTATGTGAAATCAGTTTTTAAGTTATGTTATTGCATGTGCATGTTTAATCACTGCCAGATTCAAGCAGTTATATGTATCTAATTTCAAATTTTTGATACTCTCTTGTGTGACTAACGGAATTTATATTATGACAGGAAAAGTACGTATTCAAACACCCCCATACAAAAAGACCAAAATCACTTAGAATTTATGAATCACATGCTGGAATGATTAGCATGGTATGCATCTCTCTTTTCCCTTGCATGAATTGTTATTCCAGTCTTCTGTCAGATTGCTTAACAGTTCTAATTTATTGTTACTTGCTATCATGCCATATTTTTTGTACTGTTTCTTCCAAAATTTTGAAGTTTACAAAACGTGGCTGCAAAACATGCAGTTGTAAGTCGAGTTTTTTTGTGTGATTTTATGCATTTTTTTGTTTATTTGCTCTAACTTATTTGTTTTTTTTCTTTGCAGGATGCTGCTACAGGCAGTGTTAATAGGAATCTAGATAATCCATTGTTAGTTGTGCCTCTTAAACCCTCTGTTGCGGAGTTTCCATTCGCCAAGAAGGAAGAGCAAAGTGATCGATTGAGTAATTTGGCTGGAGCTGGTTACCAAGCTTTTGAAGATGCTATTTTAAATAAACTGACAAAGGTATGACCTTGCTGCCATATATCGTACAGCCGATTCTGTGACCTAAATTTTGTCTAGTAATTAGATTTAGAATATTTAACTTGATGTGCCATTTCTTCCTGGTCCAGAATCTCAAACTTTGGCCTTTTTTCCCCGTTGTTGAGTAGGTCGGGAGTCATGAATGAAGTTTGAGATACACATTAGCCGTTAAATCTGGTTGATTTTTGCTACTGTAAAGTATTTATGGAATGGAAAGAAAGCTATGCATTATTATCTGTTAGATTTTAATCTAGTTGTTCCACATTTTTAAGATGTTATTAGAATTGCATCTGCCAAGCATTAGTGTTCTTAGAACTCTGTTATATCTTGTTAAATGCATCTTTACCTACTTTTGTAATTTGAATTTTCACCATGTGTTTTTATATTTGATCACTTTTCCTCGACATTTATTATTGACCAGACTGCCGAAAAACAACAAAAATGATGACAAAAAGGTCTTAGGAGCAGATTGCAAATGCATCAGTGGCATTTTATCCACAGATGTTTTGCCAACATGTCCTAAATTTACTAGTTCGGGATTGAATTTTAGCTTTCTGAAGTATACCTTTTAAGAAGAGAGATGAACCATTCGGGTTAAAGACATAAGTTCTTATGTATGTAAATTCTATATTCGTTTATTAATGCTCAATACTTCAAACTATTTTATCTGTACTTTTTGTAAGTAGAAAATTCTTCTTACAATCTATGCAATAACATTTGTTTTCTTATTGTAAGAATATTTTTAACATTGTAACTTTTAACATTATTGTAAGAATATTTTGAATTATACTTCAGTTATCAATTTATATCATATATATTTCGTTGAATGTGAAGTATCATTTAGATTTGCTGTTTTTGGTTGGATTTCATGCTACAGGAAGGGTTGTATACGGATGAAAATTGAATGTTACAAATCTAAAAAAGTTAGTGGCGTTTTTTCATAAACGCCGCTAAAGAAACGGTATTTTTAGCGGCGTTTGTGATAAAAGCGTCGTTAAAGGTCATTTTTTAGCGACGTTTGTGAAAAAAGCGTCGCTAAAGGTCATGCTCTTTAGCGGCGTTTGTGGGTAAAGCGCTGTTAAAGGTCATGTTCTTTAGCGACATTTGTGGGTAAAGCGCCACTAAAGGCCATGTTCTTTAGCAGCGTTTTTTATAAAAGCGCCACTAAAGGCCATGTTCTATAGCGGCGTTTTTTCAAATAAATGCCGCTAAATTTTGCAGTGTTGTTTATAGAGGCTTTTTTGCGGCGCTTTCATAAGCGCTGTAAATAGTTTTAGCGGCGCTTAAAAAAAGGCCGCTAAAAGCCTGTTTTGCTATAGTGTAAGAATTGTTGAACTAGAGAATTTGATTAAAGAATTTTCTTAAAAAAATAATTTGAAAAATCTAGGTAATTTTTGGAAAAATTAATTTTGACTAAATAAAACTAAATTAATCAAATCAATTAAAATTAATATGATATGTTTGGAAGTTAATTTTCAAGTCAGAAAATTAGCCCAATGGGTAATTGAACTTGAAAATTGGACCTGAGATCGTAAATTGGGCTCAGGAGCTCAAAACTAAGACCAAGACCTAAAAATTGGTTGAACCGAGCCCGGTATGTGAAACCGAGCCGACGGTCCAATCAGTGGCTAAACTGGACCAGTCGAGTCATCATTTACTCAGACCGAACTAGCAGCAATCGAACCGGCTCTGAGTGCTGTAAGTGTGTCTCACCTGCATCACCGGACACGGCGATGCCAGTGGTTGCGACGGTGGTGTCCTAATGGTCGGCAGCGATTGGTCATTGTTGATTGAGCAGTGGAAGAGTTATACTCATATTGGGACTCTACCAGAGAATTTGATTTAGAACTAGTAGCAATCGAACCGGCTCAGGGTGCTGTAAGGGTGTCGCCCCTGCATCACCGGACACGGCGATGCTAGTGGCTGCGACGGTGGTGTCCCAGTGGCCGGTGACAATTGGTCATTGTTGATTGAGTAGTGAAAGAGTTATACTCCTAATGGGACTCTACCAGATAATTTGATTTAGAATTAACTATTCCAAAAATAATAATAGTTTAATAGTTTAATATTAAATTAAATTTAATACTTATATTAATAGTATTTTATTAATTTAATATTAAAGTGATTATCTTAATATTAAATTTAATTTAATGTTTATCTTGTAGATAAACATTCTATTATTTTAATAAGATTTAATATTAATTTTAATCTAATATTTATCAAGATAAATGAATATTAGATTAAATTTAATATTAAAGTGATTAAGTTTAATCATAGTTGAACTTTCTAAACTCTCCTTATATGAACAGAGCATTAGGTCATTATTTACACACACTTAAATTTAAGAGAAAGTTGTAGAAAGAAAATTCTTTGAAAAGATTATTCCAGAATATTTCTAAAGATATTTTTTTGATTTACAACTTGGCCCAAAAGTTTAGAGAAATTGTAAAATTACCCCACTGGTAATTTTTGTGAAAAATCTTCTGATTTGAAGCGATTCCACACTCAACAAACATGAGCTTGAAGATAGCAGAGAAGACTACTCAGTCGAAGCGCTCATCCTAGACGAATCGAAAAGGTACAATTTTGATTAAGAGTTTATTATTTTAGATATCACAACCAAGATTTTTTTTGGAAAAATTTTAAAATCTAGTTTGCCCCTAAATTTATTTTCTGTTGCATTTTCCAAACTCGTTTTTCTAGCAGTTTCAAGATATACAACTTCTATTAGACCAACAATTGGAAGCGGAGGTATGTATTTATTTAATTTTGAACTATATACAAATAACGTAGTCGATTTCGTATTTAGTAATATGTATAACTAATATTTTTATCAAGTTAATATAGTTTGAATGGACACCATACAAAGATCTGACAATTCGAGCAATAATCCCCAAGGAATTCTTTATGAATCCCAACGTTTGACACGTTAAGGTCCCATTGGTAGTGTACGCTACCGTCAAGATGCACGAGACTGATAGAGTGTTGTGACAGTTCAGATTCTAACAGTCGATTCCCATGACACCTCAAGAGCTTGATGATCTGCATCGTATCGACTTACGGCGACCGGATAAGAATTGGTCAGTATTTCACTCGCAATTTATCAACATGTGGAATAATTGGTACGATTTTTTACCTACTCGCGAACCTATTATTGTTCCAGAGTTAGCATGCAATCCGGAGTACATGTCATGGTTTAGGATCCATGGCAACCATATTTGTACTAGGAAGAGGCGAGGCATCGGTATCCCCATACGAGTAGGCCATGACGAGGCTCTTTAAACCCAAAGGGTGGCAAGGCAGGCCCATCATCAGCGTCCATGCAAGAACTAGCCTTGACGACCTCAGCACCGATGCCCACACCACCCCCTATTCAGTATGTACGATATTATTCTGGTGTGTATCCTAACCCTTATATTTTCACACAAGTATAATATATTGCACCATATTTTTCTACTTCTAGCCCTATGTTAGGTTAGACTATTGGTCATCCATCCCCGATGTTTTACACATCAAGGTCATCTTATTTCCCGATGACGCCGATGCCTATGACGACGTATAGGCCATTTATGCATGAGGCATCGATGGAGAGTCCACTCGTTATCCCATCGACTTATGGGACTCAGCATAGTTATGCTCATTCACAGTTTGTGACGCAAACACCTCAGAGATCTTTGTTCTATAAAGGTAGGTCATTTTTCCAACCACCTATTTAGAGACCGGATGATGCACGATGGCAACTGAGAATGCACGGATCGCAATCAACCGAATGCGAAGAAGTGGAGCAACCGAGACCACAACCCCGCCCAGAAGCTGAACCAAGAAGAAATCCAAAGCGTAACCATTGACTACCTTGATGTGGCATAGATTCTGACCAACATATGCATTGATTAATTTTATATTGTATCATTTAAGAAAAATGAAGTTATTTTAAATATTTTTATACACAGTCCGATTTTTGTACTATTCATCTTTAATCAAAATGAAAAATTACTTTGATGCTTTTCACATACCATAGCAATAAGATTCGATTTGATAAGAAATATGCCATGTCTTTGTTAAAAATAATTGAGAACCCAATTCGACCGTTTAAAAATTTCGAAGTGATACGACTTGGTTACTTAACGAGTAGGAACAACCACGACTTGATTACTTAACACGTGTTTACATATTATAATGGAATTGATAAATGTTTTCTAGTTTGCTTATTCATTTCGATGTGGACATAATAGCATTGCATGTCTCGGGTTCTTACACCACCCGCATAACCTCAATCGGTTTGACCTGTCCCGAATATCCATGTTGTCACGTATTCGACGTGGGTCGATGTGGGATCCAAACAGAGATTAATACAAGTTGTAATTGCATGACCACATGGAAAACAAAGTGCATCAAATCTCCCACTGTCGCAAGTCTTATTTCTCAGGTGTACACGGTATTGTCCCCCAGCAATACCTTGGTCCAGTCTATCAAACTCCATTACCCGAAACCATAGGTCATTGCGCGAGTGACAAGCTGTATGCGTGCAGTTGGCTCGTGCCTTACCCTTTTTAATATGTTCTAGTATTGTTAGGCATTATACATGGCCTCCCTGTAATTGCCCAGCATAACTTGTCGCTCGCTTTGGGAATAGTTCCACCAAATGAAAGTGTGTCTCTTTGACAACCGAGGTTATCAGAAAATAATATATTCCTTTTAAAATGGAATTGATGTATTCCGTCAGGTTTGAGGTCATATGGCCATATCGTAAACCCCTGTCGTAGGATTGTGTCCACTGATCAAAGGGTATATTAGAGAGGTACCATGCCTCTATTGAGTTAGTTAACCTTAAGATTTCCAACATCTCATGAAAACGGTCCTTCATGATCTCGTACCCTGTCAATAGAAGTTGATAGTGATGATTACATACCGAAGAAGATAAAAAAAACAAGTGGAATATTACAAACCAAATAATATTGGTGGTGATTACATACTCATGTTGGCCACTTGTGATCGCTTAGTGGTAGAGAGATATTTCTGGTAGTAGTTGGACGCAACATGCCTTAGATAGTACTGATAGTGTATACAGTCCCAGAGGCTTCCCTGTCATTCAATTGCCTATAGTATTCCAGTTTCCTGATCTAAGATGACACATATATCAGGTTGGGGGCAGAAATGCCTCCTCTACCTAGACAGAAAGAAATCCTAGTCATTTGCTGTCTCTTCCGGTGTTATTGCAAACGCAATCGGAAGGATCTTCTGATTACTATCTTATGCCATAGCCAATAATAGTCGATGGGTATATTTACCATACATAAAGGAATCGTCTATTTGTACCAACGGCTTGCAGTATTGGAATGCTTGAAGGTTCAAAACAAATGATGGAACACTCGGTATTTACGGGGCAAGCTATCGTTGTGGTACGCGGGCTTCGTTTCAAGATCGCAACCCAAGACGTACCTCTTCAACACCTGACACCACTACCATACCTTGTTGTATGACCGTCCCACCCACTGTGCATCTTCTTCAAGGCCTTCTGTTTTGCTATCCGCGCCTTGCAGTACGAAAGAGTGTAGTTGAATTGGTTATTAATATTTGCAATTAAAACAGACACAGTAGTCCTCGAATCCGCTTTAACCATCAGTAGTATTATGCCCGCGATCATATCTAAATCCAACTTTAGATGATCCTGTGAAACACCTGTAACCTTACAAGTACATTAAATTAAGTGGAATTGTACTTAAAACCCTAATTAATAAAACCTTAATAACCTAGTGATACTATACCAGAGGCAACACACGTATGCAGACCGGTAAAATTTTTTATCGTCCATAACTTTATCTTTTTCTTAACAAAAACTATGATTTTCCATGCGCATCTACCGTCTCTAATTGCACATTTAGATTTAACCACATGGAAGGTAACGCTGTTCTTGATGATGTATCACTTCAATGTAGTGAGAAAACCATCTTTATTGGAAAACTCCCAGCCCACTTTGAAATCACCCAAATCCAATGAAAGACTTGCGTGGCTAGGCCTCCAGTGTGGTAATTCTGCAAACTCCAACCCATCCTCTACGGATATATCAAAATTATGCATGTGGGTTAGAGGCGAGTACGCTGTGAATCGTGGACCTTCTTCTTCTTCATCTTCACCTTCACCCCCTTCATCGTCTTTCGATTCAATTGAAACAGGCTTTGGTTTAGAAAATAATGCAACTTATGAATCGTTGACACTAGGCTTCCGGGGTGGGTCCACATCGAATTTATTACCATTTTCATTCTCAGACCCACCAACATCTGCCATGTTGGAGGTCCCCTCACCGGTGGACGTCGTAGGGAGTACATCATCCCTTCTCGTGTACATGTTGGAATGTCCAAAATCACATGTTGATTGCCAACCACTGGAAGTTGCTGCCATTCTCCAGTAAGTATTCCCAGTGTTGAACATCGACCCACCGAGGTTCATGTCCCATCCACTAACTGAGTGTCGTGCAGGGGTTGTGTATTCCGTTCTACCACTAAAACTTTAGAATTCGGTGTTTTTCCTCTCATGATTGAAATCTAAGACCGAGATGGATGAATGTCTTCCTATTGATAATTCTAGGATATCATAATGGGAACTTTCTAACAAAGTGATTGGACTATCGACATTTTCAACTGTTTTCGCCCCTCGAATAGAAAGAGATGTTGAAGTTGCAAGTCCTTCATCTGGCTTTGAAAATTCTACATATAACTCAAGAAATGGTGATCCACTGTCGGTGTGCGTCTGCACCATCAACTCCAAATCTCGAGCACCTTTGATATCGAATGCATCATATCTCACGAGATCAACCGAAGCACAAAATTGATACTTAATAGACAATACTCTTATTGTCGTAGATCCGATGATTTTTTTGCCTAATTCTTTTCTGAAGTTCTGACAACTCTATGCTCTGGTTAAAGTAAGTCGCGTTGTGTTCTCCAATAAAAAAAACCACACCGTTCTTGGTGTCACAGACCTCACCGTCATAATAAATAATAGCACTAATCCGTCTACTCATTTTTAACCAAATTATTTGTCGAGAGAAATTTGAAACAAAAACATTATGCAAAAATATAATGCTTCAAATAAATATTAACATAAAAAATCAATGCTTATGCTTACTACGAAATTCTATTTTTTTGAACTTCTTTAAATTCTATTGCTCCAACTTATGCCACCAGAGGTTGAAATATGAGTCATTTATAGCCTAAGGGATAACATCCCACTCGTTTCTGTAAAAATGCCCCAGATAGTGGGGGTTGAAATTTGTAAAGAAAAAATACTCCAAGCAGAACGCACTATCAACAACAATACTGAAAAAGGCGTCCAGCTGAAAGCGTTTTCAGTACCTATGTTGATAGTGCATCCTGCTTGGAGCGTTTTTTCTCTACAAACCTCAACCCCCACTATTCGGGGCACTTTTCAGAAACATCTTAGATATTTCGGGATTTCCGGGATATTTTTTCAGAACTCATCTCGTTAAAATTTTTTTCCAAAACTTCTAAACTCTAATTTATGAACACTAAAAATCCTAAACTCTAAACAAACCCAAAACCCTAATAATAAAACCCAAAACCCTAATAATAATCATTTTTCCTAAAACACTAATTAATAAACAATTAAAAAATTAAATAAAACACTAAAACCTTAATTTAATAAACAATAACCCTAATTTAATAAATGCTAAACCCTAATTAAACAATTGAAACCCTAAAAAACACGGGGGGAATGCATTGACCAAGACGCAGAGGTAAATGTAAGGGGATGGCAAGGGCCCTGACCCCCCTAAAATGTAAAATTGCTATTTAGGCCTTTAAATTTTTTTAAAATTTTAAATTAATAAAGGTAAAATTACACTTTGGCCCCCTTAAAATTATAAAAATTCAATTTAATTCTTTAAAAATTATAAAGATATAGACCATAAAAAAATAAAATTTTATTCGCCCTCTAAAAAATTGTTCTAGCTTCGCCCCTATTAGGACGCGTTTTACTGGTCAAGGGAAAAAAAGCGCTAAACTAGATGCACTTTTCTGATTATTCCCTAAAAACAGCACCAACTGAGTGTGTTTTTGTATAATCGACTCATTTCAGTAAATTTAAACAAAAATGACCCATTTTCGTAATTTTTTTAAAAAAATGAGGATTTTCTAGTAAATCACCCGTTTATGAGGTATTAATTTATTTAAGTACATGAAAGGACGTTGCTTTTCCAACTGAAATTTTGTCCAATCAAAGACCAACTTTTGGTACTACTTGTATGCTTTTTAATTTGATATAGACAACATTCTGATTCCAAATCGTGTTCAAGTAAAAATGTTATCAACTTTCCCCGATATGACATAAAAAAATGTGCTTCGTGATAGGTTAATTTAAATATTTGGTGAAAATAAAATACATAAGGTTTAATAGATTATTTTAAATGTTTTAGTCACTTACGTCAACGTGTTGTAACATTTTAGTCACTGAGCCGTTAATTGTTGTTAACGGTGTAATGGTAGGCTGATATGACATGTTAAATCATAATTTCAAACAAAAATTTTAGGTTAAATTATACAATTGGTCATCATATTTTTTTTGTTTTGTGCAATCTAATTTTTTTCTTTTATGTTCTGTTAACTTTTTTTTTACATTCTCTTCTACTTCTCCCTCTCTTTAAATGATCTTCCCAATTTAAAATGTTCAAAGAATTAAAGTATAGGGACTAGTTTTAACAAATGAAAAATATAGAAAAACTACGCTAAAAGAAATTGAGAAGAGAGAAAGACAGAGGGAGAAGGAGAAGAGAATGGAAAAAAAAAGAAAGTTCAAATAGCATAAAAGAAAAAAAAATAGCTTGAAACAAAAAAATATAGGGATCGATTGTATAATTTAACCTCAAATTTTCATTTCAAATGATGATTTAATGTGTCACGTAAGCTTACCGTTACACCGTTAACAACAACTAATGCTCAGTGACTAAAATGTTGTAACACGATAATATAAGTGATTAAAACATAATATTTCAAACATAAGTGACTAAAATATAACCTAAGATAAATAAAAGTATACTTAATTTTTTTATTAATATTAATATTTTACCCTACTTTGCACGAAAGTATGTATCTTTACATCAAAACTGGATAATGTAGTGTTATATCATTTAGATTCAGCAAAATTAGCATAATTTTAATAGGAAAGTTAAGATTTAAGTTGATTTTTAGATTATTTAAAAAAATAAATCGTTTTTATTGATAAAATACTCACGGAATACAATACCTGACACGCTTTAGGAAAAGCACTTTTTATAAAATGTATTTTATGTTAAATAATGTGTCCTTTGCTTGTGAACTAAATGTGTGATATTTTATTTATGTATCTTTGGTTAAAATATTTTCTCGAGCATTTTTTTTTATTTTTAATACATGTTTTTTATTTTTTATTTTTAATTCATGTTTTTAATTACTCATTTTTTATTTATATAGAAAAATGAGAGTTATATAATTATGTGATGAAAATATATATTTTTAGTATATATCATTATGTTAAATAAAAATATATTTTATTCTTTAAAAACATCATCCAATTATTTTGATATATTTTTCTTTGTATATTTTTTTACTTTTAATTCACATTTTTAATTAATAATTTTATTTATATAGATAAAATAATAAATATGTAATTATATGATGAAATATATATATTTCAATATATATACCATTATATTTGTTGAAAAATATGAAACTAGTAATTTGGTGCCAGAGGGAGAAGTGCCCACTCCCTTGCCCACAAAATTTATATAGAGACAATTTTCATATTTAAGGTGTCGGCAATTTGTTGAACTAATTATTTGAGCTATGTTGATTATATCACTTGGGAAATCATATATTGATGATTGAATTAAATTAGATTATCTTTATCTGTCGATTGAGTCTTAGCTCAATTGGCATGGGCATTATTGCCAATGGAAGAGGACTTGGGCTTGAGTGTGCTAAAGCAACTTCAAATCCTAACTCCATATTAGAATGAAAACAAGAATCATTATACCCTAACCGTCCATAAAAGAAACAAAACAGAGTCAATTGTTCATAATTAAAATTGACATAAGAGCAAATTCTGGACAAAAATAGAACCTTCTTCTTTCTCCTCAGAGGTCGTCTCACATCCAATTAAACCCTTACTCGCAAATAATTTCGTACTCCCTTCCTCATATTTGAACCATCATACTCTTCGGGAGTACTTCATGAATTTGTACCCAAAAATTAGCAAAGATTAGTGGCACCTTCAATGGATCCTCTCCATCCCTCAAATGGTGCAACATTAACAGATGATTATTAAAAGCCCACGGGGACCCCTTTAAATACCCTCTCCAGATCCATTTTGTAGTAAAATCTAAACAAAAATCTTTTCTCCCCTAGATCCAAGATCTGAACCCCTTTTACCGGATGCAATAAATTTGCCATTGTACTCCTTATTGCTAGAAAGTGTATAACGCTTGTTGTTAAAAAACACCTCGCTAAACAAAATTCAACTTCCTTCAGACCCGAATCAAGTTCCTTTTGAATATGCATAATTTCCTCTTCCTCATCATCCAAAGACAACACAGCCAAATCTCTTTCCATTGAAATATATCTACCACTAAACTAGTGAATCGGCGAAGATAATAAAATCAGAACCCCCTGTAACAGCCCGTTTTCAATGAAATCGGAACAGTGGTTTTGGGACCACAAATCCAAGTCAGAAAGAAAAATTATTTTAATATTATTGCATGGTTTGCATTATGATAGGAATAATGTATGAAAATTTCGTTAAGAAAATTTTACCGATTACATGTTTGATTAGGAGGAAAGGACCAAATTACATAAAATGTAAAAGTTGAGTGGCAAATAGCTATGAAATTCAAAACTTGAGGTCCTTATATGGCAATTAGACTATTAAATGGAGTTAGTAGATAAGTATGATGATTCATCCATTGAAAATTAAATAAAGAAATGGACTAAATTGGAAATAAAAAGATGAAAAGATGATAATTAATTAAATAACAAAATATCATCTTTCCCCAAATTATTTTCATAGAAACCCTAGCTAAGAGAAAAGAATTCAAGCAAGCTTACTTGGCTTAATTAGGTAAGTAATCTTGTCCCATTTTTAGTAATTTTTATATTTTCGAGATCGTATTGACCTAATCTAGCTATTTTGGGGATTAATTTGCAAAGTTATCAAAGTATTAAAGTTTTTCCATGGATGAATATGCATGAATTATAAATTTTTATGGTAGAATTGGAAAGGTTGTTGATAGATAAACAAATTTTGTAAAATTCATGGAAATATTCTAATTTTTGTGAAATACACGGATTGTTATTGTTATATGAAAAATTTGGCTAGGCTTGGAATAAGGATTAAATTGCATGAATTTTATTTTCCGAGCCTCGGGACAAAATCATAATTGATCAAAAGTATAAGGGCAAAATAACAATTTTGCCTAAGATGTGAACTAGATTAAATTGAATGTGAATTGTATTAAATTGAGTTAAATTTACTCGTATAGATCCGGATAGACCTAGTACAGAATTGGTTCTAAGAAAACAAAAAGTATCGAATTAGTACCCTACAAACACGAACATTATCGAGGTAAGTTCGTGTAACTAAATTGTATATTTATATAATTGTATTTAATGTAGTGTATGTGAATTGTATAATTGCTATTTATATGAAATTTATTACATATCCGACAAAGCCCGATAAATATTAAGTCTCGTTTGAATAGATGAAATTTCGATGGATACAGGGTTTCCGTATTGGTTGTGGTCCTACATATGTTGCGGACACACCACAGCTTGAAAGAGCATCCTGTTATTAGCCCTTTCGAGCTTCCCGTTATACAGTTCCTGCGGGCTTCCCGCTAATAGCTCTTCGGAGCATTCCGATCGGTTGTGATTCTGCATGTGTTGTAGACACACCGCAACTTTTATAAGCGTCCCATTTTATGGCTCTTCGTGAGCTTCCCGATTAAAGGCTCTTTATGAGCTTCCTGATATGGCTCGCTTGAACTTACCGATTAATGGCTTTTCAGAGCTACCCGTTATTGGCTCGCATGAGCTCCTGATTTTGGCTCTTATGAGCTCCCCGTTATACAGCCTGGATAAACTTTCTATTACATGGCTCATATAAGCTTCTCGTTATATGGCTCGAGAGAGAGCTTCCCGTTTATGTGCTCGTATGAACATTCCCGAATATGAATTGACGAAGTATAGACTTGTACACTTTATGTGTACTACCGGGTATCCATTGATATTTTAAATGATTCAATGGGTAAACTCTAATACGAGAAAATAAATGAATTTAAAGTGAATTGTTAGTTGTATATACATGAAATACATGGAAATTTGGTATTGATGAGCTCATTCTTGTGCTTATTATTCATATGAAATACATGACTAACATGATTAGTGATAGGATTTTAGCCAAATTATTTGGATGCCATTTATATGTTTATTTTAAAGAAAATGAATCGTAAGTTAATTTCTCGTTATACGAACTTACTAAGCATTATATGCTTACTTTGTTTTATTTCCTCTATTTTATAGTATTCGGAAGCTCGTAAAGGTTAGAAGCTGGTCGGAGCATCATCACACTATCACTCAGCTCATTTTGGTATAACTAGAAAACTAATTTAAGTTATAATTGCATGTATAGGTTATTTAGCCAATGTTGGCATGATAATGTTTTGGTTATAACTAGCCATTGGAATGACTAGTGTTAAACATATCTTGTTGTAATTATATAAAGACTTATCATATTTGATGTGTGTTAAATGGTTGAATGGTGGAAGTTACATAAGTATGTTAAGGGTTGCATGAATTGGTGAAATATACTCATATATTTATATGGTCAATTAGGTAAGATTGAATACTTGGAAATATGGGATGTTATGACATGTATTGAGCTTGAAATTGGCTTGAATTGAAGGTCTTATTGTGACTTGTAATGGTGCAAAATTGGTTGGTTAGGTTGATGCCAAGTTGGGTGTGAAATGTGGCCTTGGAAATGACCTATTTTTGTCCATACGGGTAGAGACACGGGCATGTGTCTCAGCAGTGTGTGACACACGGTCATACACATGGGAGTGTGGTTTGGCCGTGTGTCCCCTGCATCTTTAAAATTAAGAAACAGAATGCCCAGGTATTTCCACACGGGCAGAGACACAGGCGTATGTCTTAGCCGTGTGTGACACACGGCCTAGCACACGGGCGTGTGTTTTGGCTGTGTGACCCCTGCACCTAATTAATGTAAATTAAGTTGTTCACACGGCCTAGCACACGGGCGTGTGGCTTGGCCGTGTGACCCAAGTCAATAAGCAACCTAAATTAGACACGGGTTGGGATACGTCCGTGTGCCCTTATTTCGAATGCCCACATGGCCTAAGACACAAGCGTGCACGGCCTGACCACACGAGTGTGTGTCCCCTACACCTAGGAAAATTTTTGAAATTTTGCGAAAAATTCTCTGAGTTCCCAGTTTAGTCCTGACCTATTGTAAATGCATACTTTGAGCCTCGAGGGCCCATTTAAGGAACAATATGATTGATTTCGGATATGAATAGTAATAAAATGAATTAATTGTATTTGATCTGTAAACTTCGGTAATGCTTCGTAACCCTGTTCCGGTGACGGATATGGATTAAGCGTGTTACAACCCTTGATACAAATAGCACAGTCAAGATCTTTCAAGAGAACCATAAAACTAACATAAATCTAAAAACAAGAACCTGCCAGCGGCGGCAGACAGAAACATGTTAAAAAGCAGACTTATTGTATGTTATTTTTAAACATACATTTGTTTCTAGATTTGTTTCTATATTCACATACAAAGTTTGATGTTAAAATACCCTAAACTAGAGGTGCTCATTGGCCGGGCAGCCCGGCCCGAAATATGGGAGGGTTTGGGTAAAAATATAGGCCCGAAATATGGGCTTGTGCAAAAAAACTAGGCCCATTTAGAAAACGGGCCGAGCCTCGAGAACCACTTTTTTGGCCCGGGCTCGGCCCGGCCCGATATAATAAATATATTTATTTTTAAAATTTTTTTAATTTTAAAATATTTTTAAAATACTTTTTTTAAAATTTTAAATATTTTTAAAATACTTTTTAATTTTTTTTAAATTTTAAAATACTTTTTTTAATTTTTGAAATAAATTTTTGGTATTTATTAAAAAAATGAGCCCGGCCGGGCTGGGCCTGGGCTTATAATTTTTTTCTCGGGCCGGACCTAGGCAAAATTTTAGGCTCATATTTTAGGCCGGGCCCGGGCCAAAATTTTTTATGGGCCCAACCCGAACCTGACTCGGCCCATGAGCACCTCTACCCTAAACTTGAGTCTAAAGTAAGTATATCGAAGCTTCCTGCACATCCATCTTATATATTTTAGTAATGGGCAAACATGTTCATTATTCTTCCAAGAAGATTCAAATTCTTTTTTTATTTTAAATTTCCAATACTACCCTTAGAGAATCTCAGTATATCAAATATTAATAAGCTCACATATTCTTTTTGTTACCCGTCCCTACCCCCGAATTTCTCAATGGAATAGCCGTTACCATCCCACCACCAAAAGCATAAAATCGAAACAAAAAACTTTAAAATACCTTTCCACGCTCCTTGTGAGGCGGTTACACGCACGCGTCAACTCCTTCGCCTGAATTTCCCGCCCACGCTCTCACCAAGCGCTTAAACCTAACTTCCCACTAAAGACAAAAACAAATTCCGCCGGGAAAAATGACGTGAGTTATCAAGACAAGGAAGGGAAGAAGGATGTGCGTAGGTTAAAAGGGAGGGGTGCGTAGGATAAGAAGCCACCTGGTGCGCACATTAGCGATAGTGGAAAGATGGGCAATTCTTTTTAATAATTAATAAATTTGTTTTTTTTAATATAATGTAAAAATTGTTAATGGTGTTGCTGTCGACTCAGTGTAGTGTGTAAGATCACGATAACACACAGACAAATGCAAAATGATAATTAGAAAAAGAAATTTATACGAAAGAATACAAATTATTATTAGTAGAAAAAAAGAATATTTTAAAAAGAAAATATAAAAGATTGGTGGAACAGTTTGAATGGGGTGTATTAAGGTGTGGTGCTCTCAGTAGGATTGATGTTGGGAGTGATGAGACTGAGGGCGATTTAGATACAAGAAGGAGCCATTGCTTGTTGAATTTCAACTTTTTTTTTTGTGCTGCTTTTGGACCTATAAATTTAGCGGGAAACTCTTTCTAACGACCCTTCAAACGAGAAGGTTGGTTTTCCCTTTTTCTTCTTCTTCTCTCTTTTTTGAAAAATTTTGGTGGGTGTTTGGTTTCCGGGAGAGTTGGGGGAGAAAAATAACACAAAAATATAACATTCAAAAACTGGTTAAGTTGTTTAAACAAAGGGTGTTTTCAAGTATTGTGTTTTTCCTTTGAATTAAACTTTTTTTCGGTTTAATTGGAGTTTTCTCTGTTATTTTTGTTTTTATGTAAGATGTAAATTAAGAGAAGTATTGAAATTTTTTGGGGTTAAGGAATGGGTTTTTATTCATTTACTTTTTTGGCTAATTTCTTTGGTTCTGGGTTTAGCATTTAATTGTTAGCCATGCATCTTTTATTTCTCTTTTCTCTATCTTGGATGATTTTTTTTTGGTGGAACTTTTGTTCAGAGGTGAAAAAATAGATGGGATAAATATTGATTATTAATCATGTTTCCTTTCAGATTTGATTTTCGAGTTTGCTGCTTTTTTTTTTTTCCATCTGTTGCTATTGAATGGCTCAAATAGAAGCTCTCAATTCTTCCTTATCCATATTCATATGCTTATGCATAATTTTATTTAAATGTTTTGGGTTTTCTTTGAATTCTTCTTTGTTTTATTCAACCTGTTGCGATTTTGCTTGGATCTACAATTATTTCACTGCTATGCAATCTACTTTTGAAGCAGAAGAAACTATTTTTTCTGCAAGTTTTGTTATTTGTTTTGTGCATATTAAGAAAGGTCCTATGGAAGAAAATCTTGCTAGTTTTGATGGTAATGAAGAATTTTAGGACTAGGAACAGGAGTAGCAATAGGTCCACCATGAACATAAGAGACAAGTGAACAGTGAGCTCCAATAATGAAAACAGTTGACAGCTTAAGACTGAGCTGGGTAGAGGAGAATCATAATTGGTTTTCAGTCTTTTCTCACACTTGGATACAAATAATCTGTGTTTTCTGAGAAGAAAGCACTAAATTTAAGTTGATTTTGCGTAATTGATTGCTCTTTAGTGGAATCATAAACAGGCCGGGGAAGCACAAAAAGATGTCATTGTCCATCCTTTACCAACTATTCTCTATTATCTATGACCTTGCACAGCAATCAGTGCTGTTGCCGATCCTACTATGCAGCATAGATTTATCTTCCTTAACTGTTAGGCTTCTATATGTCCAAATAAAAGGGTCTAATTGCCGATGCACAGTATTAAGTATCTTCAAAGGTTATTATGACTGAATTAGACTGGGGAGGGAGTGGGAACTTTAACTTGATGATAGAACATGTAATGCAAAGGGGGAAACGGAAAGAAAGATTATAGGAGCTTGCAGCAGTGTCCTGATTGTTGAAGCTGTGATACTTGCATAGGAGCTTTTAAATGATTCTTTTGAATTGAAGTTGAAGCTGAAAATCAAAGTTTAGATTGGGGCGATATTTTTCTTTCTATTTGTTGGTAGCATTTACTTCTTTTTCATTCATTCTTACAGTTAGGAACCACATTTTAGTTGTTTACACTTGCGTTCATGCCATGTTTGTTTGAGTGCCATGATGGGAGTAAGGGATTTACTGTTATTTTCTTTATACGATGTTGAATTCTTTAAATAAACTTCAATGGTGCCATTGAAGAGGTCACTAAGACTGGTTACACTCTCGTTGATGGTTCCATTATGGGGACCATTTTTAACAAGATTTGCTTACAATTTTAATCTTGAAAATCTTCCATTTCTCTTCCAATTTTTTGTGCATGGATGAGTTCTATATTTTAGTCGAAGCTTTTTATTTCCCTAATTCTAGTAGGACTAATGCAATAGTTACTTTTGATTTAAATCACGAATTTTTTTTTTCCTTCTAATTTTTCTTTCATGAAATTCTTTTATTTGCTTTCTCAAAGAGATAATTGATTCTAGTGAGCTTGTTGTCAGTATGATATTTAGGAAATAAAATATGTTTTTGAACATGCTTTTTCTTCTTTAGTTAAACCTCTTGATTTATCAAAGGGTGATTCTCAATTGAAAATGCCATTTATCTGATTGGGGTTGTCCTAAAATATGCAGCATCTTTGTGATTAGCTTTTATAATTATATTCTTTGTTGCCTGTTCGTTTTGTGCTTCTCCCCAAGCTTATACATACCTATGTCTTGTTTCTATCCAGACTTTAAGCTCTCAATGCCTATAATATCAATCTAACTTGTACAAAAGCTGCCACCATTATCAATTCCAGAAGCATGGACTTTCCATCCACCCAGTTTGTGCCTTCAAGAATGATGGGTACCTATGAGCCTATCCACCAGATTGGCATGTGGGGGGAAAATTTCAAGAGTATTGGCAATCCCAGTATATCTGCATCAGTGATTGTTGAAGTGGATAATAAGCTAGAAAACGAGGTGCAAATTTTTGAGGCATTATTATTTGCTTGGTAGTAAATCGCGTTTTATCTTATTTTGGAGACAAGTAACCATTTTTACTTGAAATTTTCAGTCTGAGACTGCTTCACATGAAATGCCAGTACCTTCTTGCAAGCATGACCAAGAAGCAAGTAAACCTTTTGATAAGGTACCAGTGAATTGCATGTGATGCTAATTGTTTGTTTCTTTTTGGATGTTAATGGATATAAAGGTTACAATATGCTCCAAGTCCCTGTACTCATTGTATATTTGGAATTTAGTCCCTCTACTTTTATTTTCACTTTTCAGATTTCAAAATTTAGGTTCAATAGTTAACACCGTAAAAATTCTTCTGTTAAATTAACTCGTATGACATGTTGAAATAAAAAATATCACATGGTAGCCATGTAACAAAAAAAAAAGGCCTAATGATTTTGAATTTAATAGAAGAATTCTAAGGATGTTAACAATTGAACTTGTATTCTTAAATCTGAAAAGTAGAGACTAATTTCTTTAAATAAAAGAAAGAGGACGAAATTCCAAATGCATGAAGAGTACACAGATCTGAAGCATATTTTAACCAGATATAAATATTGTTCTGTATCATGCTGAGCAATATCAGATAGACTGTATCTATTGGTTTGTTGAAAAAGTTTCCTACAAAATTGTAAAACATGGTATTACTTTCAGTTCTAAATTTCTAGGCTCAATTCTTTTTGATCATTTCTGCCATCCTTGCACTTTTTTATCTTGTAAACAAAGAAGCTCTTATTTTGCTGCTTTGAATTGTATTTTGTTCATTCTCGCTCCTATTTCCCGTTGTTTAGAAGACTTGTAGTTCGGAAATGTGGTCATTGCATTGCATAAAAGCTTTTATTTTTATTTTTCTTCTTTTTTAAGATGAGTCTAGGAGATGCAATTATGGTGTTTTCTGCCAAATATTTCGTGCATGTTAATGGCAGATGTTTTCTGATTTTATAATGTTAGCAAGGAGACCTTTTTCTTTTTTCAACTAGCTAATGAGGCCTTCTCTTTTGTTAATTTCTTGCCTTGTCAATGATGATCCAGTCCTTGAATTAACTTGCACAGTATCTAAACAAATCTAATTTAATGGAAAAATATATGTTCCCCAAATCTGTTTCATTCAGTAGCTGCTAAATTCATAGAATATCTCGTATTAATTGTTGTTTGGATATGATCTGTTTACCTTAAATAAGGGTCTAATCTGCTTTGTGCATAATGCCTTTAATATCTATAGATACAAAGACGTCTTGCACAAAATCGTGAGGCTGCTCGTAAAAGCCGTTTGCGGAAAAAGGTAAGTGGATGTTGGTTTGCACTGAAACAGATGGGCTGAAGGCAACATTCGAACTTCTGTAATAACTTGATTTGGAATTGCCTTTCAGGCATATGTTCAACAGTTGGAAAGTAGTCGTTTAAAGTTGATTCAATTGGAGAAAGAGCTTGAACAAGCAAGAGAACAGGTTTGAAGAAGATTAATATTGTTGCTATTTTTGTTTTTTTGTCATTTTAGAATTGTTTAAAGCTACTTAAGCAATAAAACTTTTGCAGCAGGGTCTTTATATTGGTGGAGGGTTAGAAGCTGGTCATCTTGGATTTTCCGGAGTAGTAAACCCAGGTTTGTTTGTCAAAATACTGGCAGTTATCTCTATTCTTTTGTATCTTTTGCTCCAAATATTCCTTTGTCTTGTTGAAATTCTATAAGATGCTTTAGTTGTTTCGATATCTGATGTTTCAAAACTACTATTTATACATATCGATATATGGTGAATTACATTTCATCCACCGCTAAATTTTGGTTTTGAACATTATTGAAAGAGTCGATTAAATACATTGTCAAGATAACAATTAAGTTGTAAGATGTTAATCATGTTTGTTATGTAGCATACCTTGGGAACAAATGTTAGTTGTTCTCGAATCAGAGGATCTGGCCTCTGCAACCTTGAGAGAGTCTTGGGCCCTTCAGACCTCATCTAATCCCATGTTGGGTTCATAGGACCATTTGTTAATGGAAGTAGTGGATCAGGTCTTGTCTCTATGCTAAGTGGCGATTCTTCACATAATATTCTCTCAAGTGCTTCCATGTCTTCCCGGAAAATCTTGTGAGAGAACAATGGTACCTTAAGCAGAATAGAAACTTTTTGAAAGCTAAAGTATGGCATTGCTCAAAAGTAAAGCAAACCTTATACACAAACTAAAAGCATCACTTACTCGAGGAAGTAGTGAAGATGGGGTAAAATGGGATAGGACAAAACCTAAGTCTATGAGCCAAATGACCTGCAATACATACCAATTAGGCTAGTTGTTAAAAAGGAAAGTAGATTAATTTAAGATATGCCAGTTGTAAGATTATTGTAATTTTAGAATAATTAATTTGTATAGATTAAGAAATGATTAAATTACTCCTAGATTGTTGGGTTGCTATTACCTATATATAGGTGTTGTATCACAATTGTAAATATATAAGAATAATATTCTTTTCTTATTACCCATATGGTTTCTATTTGGTATCAGAGCTGGAAATTTTTTCCTAACTTTTATAGAAACCCTAAAAATATTTTCAGTAGTTCTTAGCCATGTCTGAAACTTCATCAAACTCTACTTTCTCATCTGCCCAACCAAAATCTACTGGAAATCATGATTCCAACTCTGAGTTGCATTCTATTCAAATCACCAGTATCAATTTAAATGGTGATAATTTTTTGTGTTGGTCTCAATCTGTCTGAATGTATATTCGGGGGCGAGGAAAAATTGGCTACCTAACAGGAGATAAGGAAGCACTAGCAAAGGAGAACCCCTGTTATGCTCTTTGGGACCCTGAAATTCCATAATTATGACATGGCTTGTAAATTTAATGGAGAACGATATCGGTTCCAACTATATGTGCTATTCTACAACCAAAGAACTTTGGGATAATGTTAATCAGATGTATTTTAATTTGGGAAATCAGTCCCAAATTTATGAGTTAACTATAAAACTTGGAGAGATTCCTCAAGGAGAGGACAACATCACCAAGTATTGCAATTAATTGAAAAGACTATGGAAAGATTTGGATTTGTTTAATAATTATGAATGGAAGTCTCTAGAAGATTGCAAAAACTATAAAAAGATGGTAGAAGATCATCACATTTAGAAATTTATTGCTGGATTAAATGTTGAATTTGATAAAGTAAGGGGGAGAATTATAGGTTGATAGCCTCTACATCCAATTGGTGAAGTATTTGCAGAACTTAGAAGAGAAGAAAGTCGCTGAAACATGATGCTTGGAAAAAGGGAGACTACTGTACCACTTGAGAATTCAGCCCTAATGACTTCTGATGCCAATAAAGCCCAGCTGAGGCAGCAAGGACAAAAGTCTTAAGTGGTGTGATTTTTTGCTTCAGCCCTAATGACTTCTGATGCCAATAAAGCCCAGCTGAGGCAGCAAGGACAAAAGTCTTAAGTGGTGTGATTTCTGCAAAAAATCACGCCATACTCGAGAAACCTGTTGGAAAATTCATGGCAAACCGGAAAATTGGAAGAGTAAAAGATCCAGCGATAAACCTAATAATGTTTTTTCCTCTACTAGTGAAGCTGAGATAGGTTCGTTTAATAAAGAGCAACTAGATCAAGTTCTAAAACTGCTAAAATCAAATTCCTCATCCAGTATTCCTAGTGGTTCTCTCGCTCAAACAAGTAGCAACTCTAATGCTCTATCTTGTAGCCAAATTCTTTACCATGGATCATTGATTCAGGAGCTTGTGATCACATGACCTCTCTGTCACACTTGTTTGATACCTATTCACCCTATTCTATGAAAGAAAAAGTTAGAGTTGCAGATGGTAATTTTTTGTCTATTGCAGGAAAAGGAAAAATAAAATTTCAAAAGGTATACATCTTGAATCTGTTTTGATTGTTCCTAATTTTTCCTGCAATCTATTATCAAATAGCAAATTAACTAAAAATTCTAATTGCTATGTTGTTTTCTTTGATTCTCACGGTGAGGTTCGGGATCGGAATTCGAGGAGGATGATTGGCAGTGTTAGGATGATCGACGACCTATATTATTTTGATGATTATTGCTCTGCGAATAAAACAGCTCAAGGCTTGAGTGGTATTAGTTCAAGTTCTGTTCGTGACCAAATTATGCTTTGGCATCATAGATTAGGACATCCTAGTTTTTCTTATCTAAAATACTTGTTTCCAGATCTGTTTAAAAACTTGAATTTTTCTTCTTTTCAATGTGAGAGTTGTGTTTTATCTAAAAGTCATCTTGCAACTTATCTTACAAAACCATATCATGCATCAAAACTGTTTTACCTAATTCATAGTGATGTGTGGGGACCTTCCAAGGTTACCACCATGTTTGGAAAAAAATGATTTATAACTTTTATTGATGATCATACTTGTCTATGTTGGGTCTACTTGATATGAAAAATCAGAACTAAAGAATGTGTTTCAAGAATTTTATAAAATGGTTGAAAACCAATTTCAGTCTAAAATCAGCATTCTTTGTTCTGATATTGGAACTGAATATTTCAATGTTTATTTGGGAATTTTTTTAAAAGATAAATGCATTTTACATCAGTCACTTGTTGTGATACTCCTCAACAGAATGAAATTGCAGAAAGAAAAAATAAACATTTACTTGAAGTGGCTCGTGCCATTATGTTTTCTATGCTCGTTCCAAAATATTTGTGGGGAGAAGCTATTTTGACTACACCATATCTTATCAATAGGCTGCATACTCGTGTTCTAAAATATGTCACGCCTGTAGATCATTTTAAAAGGTTTTTTCCTGAGTGTAGAATCTATTCAAATCTATCATTAAAAATTTTTGGGTGCACTTTTTTTGTTCACATACCTAACAGGTTTCGCTCTAAACTTGATCCGAGAGTAGAAAAATGTGTTTCATTGGGTATGCTCCGAGCAAGAAAGGTTATAAGTGTTACAATCCAGTAGCTAAAATTTTTTTTGTAAGCATGGATGTCACATTTTTTGAAAACCAGCTTTAATTTCCTACAAAATTTTTTTAGCAAGAAAGAGAAGTGAAAAATTTTTGAAAAAGTTCTACACTCTTGCCAAATCCTGTTTTTAATGATTTATCATCATCTCTAGAAAAAGTAACTCAAGATGTTAGCCATAAGGAACATCCTAATCAATTACATGAGTCACGAACAGGGGGAGAAATACTACAAAAGGATAAAATCACTCTTGAACTTGAGCTCTTGGTTTATTCACGGAAAAAGACTTAGAAAAAGGGTAATGAGTTGCCGATCAATCTACCACAAAACCATTCAAAATCCTTGGGGGAAAGTTCTACACCTGATTCTGGTAATCTCGATCCTATTTTGACTTCTCAACCTTTTTCTGTTTCTGTCTCTAATTCTGATTCATCTCTTTCCAACAAACCTTTTGATCTTGACATCTCTATAGCCCTTAGAAAGGGAACTCGAACTTGTACCCAACATCCTATTAGTAATTATTTATCCTGCAATAGGCTTTCAACTCGTCATAGAGCATTTGTTAGTAAATTGTCTAACGTGCTTGTTCCGAGAACTATTCAGGAGGTTTTAAATGATCCGAATTGGAAGTCAACAGTTATGGAGGAAATGAATGCTTTGAAGTAGAACGGTACTTGGGAGATAGTAAATTTACCCAAAAATAAACAAATTGTGGGATGTAAATGGATATTCAACATGAAATGCAATGCTGATGGAAATATAGAAAGGTATAAGGCAAGACTCGTCGCTAAAGGGTTCACTCAAACCTTTGGCATTGATCATCAAGAAAATTTTGCTCCCGTTGCGAAACTCAATTCAATTTGAGTTTTATAGTCCTTGGCTGTGAATCAAAATTGGCCCTTACACCAGTTGGATATTAAGAATGCTTTTTTAAATGGGGGTTTAGAAGAAGAAGTCTAAATGAGTTTACCTCTGGGTTCTGATAAAGGGTTAGGAGAAAATAAAGTCTGTAGGTTAAGAAAATCTTTATATGGGCTCAAATAGTCACTTAGAGCTTGGTTTGAACGGTTTGGAAGGACGGTAAAAGCTCTTGGTTATTGTCAAAGTTAAGCAGATCATATCATGTTTTACAAGCATTCAAATATAGGAAAAATAGCTATTTTGATTGTGTATGTGGATGACATAATCTTGACAGGTGATGATCATATTGAACTAGAGAAGTTAAAGAAAGGATTGGCTGAACAATTTGAGATAAAAGAACTAGGAGCACTCAAATATTTCCTTGGGATGGAGTTCTCTCGATCTAAAGAAGGTATTTTTGTTTCTCAATGCAAATATACTCTGGACTTGCTTAAAGAGACAGGTTTGCTTGGATGTAAAGCAGCTGAAACCCCATTTGAACCCAACCTGAAATTGGAGCATGTTGAAGGTGAAAATGTGGTGAATGTTGATAAGTTTCAAAGACTGGTTGGGAGGTTACTTTACTTATCCCATACACGTCCAGATATTACATTTGCTGTAAGTAAAGTAAGTCAGTTCATGCACTCACCAGGACAAATCATTTTGAAGCTATATACAAAATTCTAAGATATCTAAATGGGACTCTTGGTAAGGGGTTATTGTTTAAAAGACATGAACATTTGTTGGTAGAAGTCTACACTGATGCCGATTGGGTTGGAAACACTATTGATCGAAAGTCTACATCAGGTTATTGTACTTTCATTGGAGGAAATTTAATCACTTGGAGAAGTAAAAAGCAAAATGTGGTAGCTAGAAGTAGTGCCAAAGCTGAATTTAGAGCAGTTGCCCATGGTATTTGTGAAGTTTTGTGGATTAAAACCCCTGCAACCTTAGTGAAACCTGTAGGATGACACTTCAAAAGAAACATGACCTGGCCATTTCTTGGCTTTGGAGAAAAAGGTATTCAAACTTTCTCTCAAATTGCAGCTAACTTGATTTCCTCACAAGTAAAAGGATCTCAACAGTTAAACATCTTCCATTGGACATTACAAGTTTTCCTAGAGAAGTTACATGTTGTTAATGAAAGACCTTAACTTCTTTTAAGAATTGAGTTTCTACTTAGCTGAAGATCATACATCGTATTGTATGAATAAGCTATCAAAAGCTTCACTCTTTTGATTGAAACTGAGCTAAATTCTTTATTTATATGCTGTAGAAACACGTTAGTCTTCGATATTAACAGTGTTATTGTTAGACCACCTTGAAAATTTTTTTGTAGTATATGAAGGTTCATTGACAACTCTCTCATGTATTGAATGCAATCTTTCAATGATATGTTCTTCGATGCCCTTTTCTTCTGGTTTCAAGTTAATGTTCATTCTTTAATGTTTTCAATGATTAGCCTGTCTAAGGATTCTGCAGGGATTGCTGCGTTTGAGATGGAGTACAAACATTGGATGCAAGTACAAAACAGACAATTAGGTGAACTGAGAACTGCTTTGAATGCCCAGATAAGTGATATTGAGCTTCGCATAGTTGTAGAAAATGGCATGAGCCACTATTTTGAACTTTTCCGCATGAAATCAACCGTTGCCAAGGCAGATGTTTTCTATGTGATGTCTGGTACGTGGAAAACATCAGCAGAGAGATTTTTCTCATGGATTGGTGGATTTCGGCCTTCAGAACTTCTTAAGGTGATGCATAATATAGTTTAATTAACTGTAGATCATAGCATTCCTGTTTAAGGGGAGGAGAACCTATATGAGAGGACCTAACTGCAAATTATTCCTGCAGGGTGGCATTGATGAAAACTTAGATGAATGACTATCTATATGGATGTATGTGCAAATAATTCCTATGGATGTGTGCTTGCATTTTGTCTGAATTTTGGGTGTTTTTCTCTTTCAGTTTATAGGTTTTGCCTTTCTCTGTTCTTAATCCTTTGCAATTGCTCTCTTCTAGGGTTTTCCAGGATTTCTGCATCAAAAACTAAATATTTAGTATCTTGGATCACTGAATTTGACCAGTAGTTACCCTTATGTTGGTTCTGCTTGGTCTTTTCACCCACATGATTACAGAACAATTGAGGTCATTGGTTAATCAATTCTGCTTTAAACAATGTTAAACTTGGATGTCAGTGTTGGATACAAGAATGTGTCCAACATGAGTATGTTCAGTTCTTTTTAAAAGTTTTTCATGTATTTAGAGGATCATATCCTTTATCCATCTAAGCATCAGATATGGGTACTTAAATAAAGAGTCGAAGCAACATAAGCTGTAATAAACTAACTCTGTAATCCCATATTACTTGATGGACATAATTTTCTTGTATTTTTCATTGGAATTCTGGTCCAAGCTCTATCACTAAATATGGAATCTTTTTATTTATTTTTTTATTTTTGTGATCATATGTTGATTACAGGTGCTCGTGGCTCAGCTAGACCCCTTGACAGACCAGCAAATTTTTGAAGTTTGTAACCTGAAACAATCATGTCAGCAAGCTGAAGATGCCCTTTCGCAAGGCATGGAGAAACTCCAGGAGACTGTATCTGCGACTTTAGCAGCTGGTCAACTGGGCCAAGGTACATACTTTCCTCAGGTGGCTATGGCAATGGAGAAGTTAGAAGCTCTAGTCTGCTTTGTGAACCAGGTAATGATTGCATCATCCATGGTCTCATGGGCTTAATACAAACTATTTTAGTTTTTCCTCGCATTTGCTCTTATCTTAGTTATTTTACCTGTGACTGCCACTTGTATTTCACATACATTAAAGATATGAGTAGTGGAAGTATGAATTTAAGATCCTCCAAATATGAAAAACGTAAAAAGAATTAAATACACATATTTGATACATACACGTGTTTTGAATCTCACAATGAATGTAAGTCCATGGTCTACATCATCGTTGTTTCTTTTGTATTGTGAAATGATGTTTAAATATAGGCTGCACCAACTATGATGGGTAATATTGGTTAAATTGTATCCTTGGAATTTTCTCCGTATGTTTTTCATGAAACCTAGGGTTTCCTAGACCTTAAGGTGCAAACTGCCAGTCTTGGTCAATGAATTTTTTGTTGTGAACTATGTTGCCAGATACAGATATGAGTCCAACATGGTTATATTAAACTTTTTGGAAGTTTTTCATATGCTTGGAGGATCGTACCCCATATTCATGTTTACTAGAATCCTGTTTAGGAGAATTTTTTGAATTCGAATCCACATGACAAAATCTTGTTAATGTTTTGGATATGAAAAAGAGGAAATCTGGGTGATGTTTTGAAGCTTCAACTAATGTCTAATATTTTTCTATGTGCAGGCTGACCACCTACGGCAAGAAACACTACAACAGATGTCTCACATCCTAACAACTCGACAGGCAGCTAGAGGCTTGCTTGCTTTGGGAGAATACATCCAACGTCTTCAAGATTTGAGTACACTATGGGCTACCCATCCTCGTGAACCTGCCTAGCCTTACAGTAGAAGATATTGGATGATCACTGCAAGAACTGTTCGTCCTGCAAACAGACATGCCTTTTGGTAAATGCCATTATAAAGATAAGTAGCATCGATTTATGCAGTCCACATTTTTTTGAAGCAGCTTATCAGAAAACTGAGGTCTGAGATGTTGAACATATGAATAATTAATTTTACTTGGGGAAGGTTGAGATCAAATCGATTTTCAATGCTTTATTGTACATTATGTATAATCTTAAAAGTGTGTATATACATAGGTTCTACATTTGAGTCATATATAGCAGTTGAAACTTCTATGCAAAATTTATTGTTCTTTCTGTATCATGGACATGGCCAATGCTAATTGTCAAAAGTTGCACATGCATTGGATCATTCATTGGATGTTAATAAAGTTTCACTTAATATTAATTCAATGCTTCTTAACATACTTACAATCTGAAAAGCACAAAATATGTTGTTTTCATTGTAGTGGCTGCGATCTATATTGCTCTGCCCATTCAGTTTTTATAAGTTTTGGTGTATCTAACACATATTTAGACTTGGGTATGCAACTATGATCCTCCAACATGGAAAAAATAAATTGAAATACCAGTATCAAACACATACTTGTATAAAAAACTTATAACCTAGAAAGATAGGTTGATATTTCTGATGGACAAATTTAAAATTGTTGATACAAAAGAGATTCATCCTAAAAATAAGAATGCAGAGGTTCAGACCCCATACGCAATGTTTTAAACTACAAAGGACTACTTTAATATACCTAAAAGCCTAGATGGCCAAAAAGAAGGAGAATTCTTAATGCTCAGGAATCGAGTAAATTGGCTATTCTATGCAATTCAAAATGGTAAGGTTGTTTGAACCAGGTCAATTGGATCGAGAACTGTTCAAGGTATTAATTTAGAGAAGGGCATTAAATCGATTGATCTAGGAATTGGTATAGGTTGGTTGAACCAAGCTATGGAACCAGATTTTTATTTTAAGATTTTTAATGATTTATTCAATTGAACCAAATGGGTTGATTGTGGTACCCCACACCTGGCCCGAACGATGGACTCGGGAACCGGTACTGGTTGGTTGAACTAAAATTTTAATATTTTTTTTATAATTTTTAATGATTTATTTAATCAAACCAGACAGACCAGCTGTGGCACCCCACACCCAGCTCAAATAGTGGACCCGAATGCGGAACATCACATTCTGTTGCCGGAGCAACTTAGATTCCAATCTTACATTTCTTTACAATATGAAAATAATTTTTTTTAATTTATAAATCCATCAAAAATAGACAAGTTACGAGAGCTTTAAAAATATTTTTGAAACATCTCCTGGTTCAAGTTGTGCCTACAAAAGTTATTGTGAAACTTTGGAAAAGTTATGAAAACTTGTGTTGAAACAATCAGTGGAGTCATGATGTTGAAACATGAGAAGTCACGACGTCATTGACTGTTTGGCAACATCATGACATGAAGAGAACAATGTCATGGCATTAAAAAACAAAGTCATGACGTCGATGTTTGGTGGTCACGATGACACTTGCTGTGTACCCTTAAAACATGCCAATTGGTTCAATAAGTCATACAAAATGGCTCCTAGCATATGCCTAGACATTATTGCACTGCATGAAGCATCAATGTTAATTTGCTCACCCTTCTTTAATTTCTTATGCCTAGACATGATTTTTTTTATGTATTTGGCATATTTTAGGATTTTATTGATTAATTCTAGGAGTGGATAATTAACATTAAAGGATTTAAATAAGTTTTAAAAACTTACAAATTTCACTTCGTCCCTTCTCTACTTGTCCTACAACCTCGATGAGAATGGTATCTACTTCATGACAGGATCAAAATTTTTTCGCGATTACCGGCACAACTACTGATTCGGCTACCTTTTCAATTAGCTCATCAGGTTTATTTTCGTAAATGGGATCATCCACAATATCCTTTAAATTATAGTTTTTTGGATGGGTTCACTCGAGTTTATAAGGGTTTTACCTAAATGGAGTCTAATTGCATTCACATGTTCTTTCCCATCCCTTTGAGGATTGTCTTCCGTATTACTTGGGATGTTTATGCCTACTTGTCTTCATATTCCATTCATCAAGCTTGCTATCTAACGTACTTGTTCCTTCAATTTAGCAACGTCAGCACGAGTTTGGGCACACTCAGACCTTATTGATTGCATTTCCTTTTTTATTCTATCTAGGCTTTAATCACATAAAGTGTGGTCACTCATCATTGATCATTCCTTAGCTCCTAGCATGTGCGGGGTTGATAAGGTTGATTTGATCGATTTTGCACTAGATTTCCACCTCCTTGATTACCTTCCCACTTCAAATTGGAATGGTTCTTCTAATTGGGATTATAGGTATTCAAATAAGGGTTTCCATCCCTATAACCTAAATAATTTACATCTTTCAATTGGCTCTCATAGTATTTCCCATAACTTCGGGCCAAGTCATTCATGGGTGGTTTGACGGTGGTTTCCAAGCGGTGCAACTGTTCCAATATTTACTAGTATCTTTCGTGAACCACTTTAATTGTTGATGATTTTGGGTCGTATGAGAATCTCTCATTTGGCCACATATACGAGTTCATGGTCATGTCATCAATTAGCTGATAGGCTCGCTCGTATTTTTTGTTCATGAACACTCATCAAGATATGCCATCTAAACTAGACTTCAAATTCCCATCCAAACTGTTATAAAAAATTTGCATCTGAAGCCATTCTTGCATCCCATGATGGGGGCACATCCTCAGCAATGATTTATAGCATTCCCATGCCTCACATAGGTTTTCACCTTTAACCTGTTGGACGTTGGCAATATCGCATCTTAATTGGATGGTTCTACTTATGGGGAAGAATTTGTGTAAGAAGCTCCCTAAAAGTTTGTCCCATGTAGTGATACAACCTGGAGCTTGTGATTCAAGCCAATCATATGCGTTTCATATAATGAAAAGGGGAAAAATTGAAGACAATAGCATCAATTGGTGACCCCATTATATTTAAAGGTGTGGCAGATGTAACACCCCTTACCCGAGACCGTTGCCGGAGTTGAGCATGGGGCGTTACTTGACTTAACTTTGGCAAAATTACAATTTTTCCCTTAAACTTTTACATATTTACACTTTTTCCCCAAAACTCAGAAATTAAAATTCATCCCATATTCTTATGTTTTATAATATGCTGAACATTTTTCCCTTCTATGGTAACATCAAATTCCCATTCTAACACTTATGAACATTAGGTATTTTTACCGATTATGTCATTTTACTCGTTTTCACTTAAAATCGCTTAGCAAAAATCGTTTAACATAATTTAAGACTTTATATTCTACCATAAAACATCAAAATAAACACATTTCACCTATGAGTATTTTTCCAAATATGAACCCTGGGTTAAATTATTGCTAGAATAAGCTAAATCAAGTTACCAGGACTCCAAAAACGTAAATAACATTAAAAACGGGGCTTGGAATCACTTACTATAGAGCTTGCAAGCCTGAAAACCCTAACTATGGCTTCCCCTCTTGATAATTTCAGCCAAATGAAGAAGATGAGCACAATTTGCTATCTTTTTCCCTTTTAATTCATTTTAATTACCAAATTACCAAAATACCTCTAATTTAAAAATTTCCTATTTCATTTATCTCATGTCCATTTTTGTCCATAACTTAACCAATGGTCTAATTACCATATAAAGACCTTCAATTTGAAATGTCATAACAATTGGACACCTCTAAAACTCAACTTTTGCACTTTTTTACAATTTAGTCCTTTTGACTAAATTGAGTTCCCAAATGTCGAAAATTTTGAACGAAATTTTCACGAAATCATTCCGTGAAATTGTAGGCCATAAAAATATAGTAAAAATAATTTTTTTCTCATCAGATTTGTGGTCCCGAAACCACTGTTTCGACTAGGCCCAAAATTGGTTACATTTCTCCCCCCTTTTAGGGATTTTCATCCCCGAAAATCTTACCTGTGAAGTGATTTGGGTACTATTTCCGCATAGCCTCTTCAGGCTCCCATGTAGCCTCATCAACCCCATGCCTATTCCATAACACTTTCACAAGTGCAACACTCTTATTCCTTAGTTGCTTGATCTCTCTATCTAGAATTTTTACCGGTTCTTCAACATAAGTCATGTCTGGCTGAATCTCAACCTCTATCGGTGAGATCACATATGATGGATCGAAACGGTAACGACGTAACATAGACACATGGAATACATTATGAATCTTCTCTAACTCAGTTGGCAAAGCTAACCGATATGCTAAGGGCCCAATTCTTTCAGTCACCTCGAACGGTCCAATGAAACGTGGACTTAGTTTGCCTTTCTTGCCAAATCTAAAAATTTTCTTCCACGGGGATACTTTCAAAAACACTTTGTCACCAACTTGATACTCGATCTCTTTTCTTTTTAAATTTTCATAAGACTTCTGTTTGTCTGAAGCTGCTTTTAAACAATCTCTGATAACTTTTACTTTCTCTTCCGTTTCTTCGACTAACTCAACCCTGTAAATCTGATTTTCCTTAAGCTCTGTCTAATACAAAGGCGTACGACACTTACGTCCATACAAAGCTTTATAAGGAGCCATCTTCAAACTCGACTGATAACTATTACTATAGGCAAATTCTACCAACAGCAAATATTTCTCCCAACTACCTTGAAATTCTAAAACACAACATCTGAGCATATCTTCAAGTAGCTGAATAACTCTCTCTGATTGACCATCGGTTTGAGGATGGAAAGCTGTACTGAAGTTCAACTTTGTACCCAAAGCTTCTTAATTTCCTCCAAATTCACGAATTAAATCTCGGATCTCTGTCTGAGATAATCGATAACGGTACCCCATGTAGTCTGACTATCTCTGAAACATACAATTCAGCCAACTTGTCAAGTGAATAATCCATACGAATCGGGATAAAATGAGCTGACTTCGTTAACTTATTAATCACAACCCATACTGCATCTTTCTTTTTCAGTGTCAACGGCAACCCTGCTACAAAATCCATGGTAACTCGGTCCCATTTCCACTCAGGAACTAACACAGACTACAATAAACCTGAAGGTACCTGATGTTCGGCCTTTACCTATTGACAGATCAAGCATCTAGAAACAAATTCTGAAATATCTCTTTTCATTCCTGCCCACCAGTACATTTTCTTTAAATCGTTATACATCTTTGTACTACCTGGATGAATAGACAGAGAACTACTATGTGCTTCTTGTAAGATCTTCCGAATAAGCTCATCATTCTTTAGTACACATACTGTCTCTGAACATCAAATAGCCATCAGAACCGATCTGAAAATCAGACTCTACACCCGACTCGCATTGAGCTCTTTTAGCTTGCAACTCACTGTTATTTTTCTGAGCTTCATAGATTTCTTTGAGAAACATCGGTTTAGCCATCAACTCAGCTAAAATGGAACCATCATCAGATAAAGCCAAACTGGTATTCAAAGCTCTCAATGTAAATAAAGATTTTCTACTCAAGGCATCAGCAACAACATTTGCCTTACCCGGGTGGCAATCGATCACTAACTCATAATCTTTAATCAACTCTAGCCATATTATTTGCCTCTAGTTCAAATCTTTCTGAGTCATCAAGTACTTCAAGCTTTTATGGTCAGTAAATATTCGACATTTCTCACCGTACAAGTAATGTCTCCAGATCTTCAACGTAAATACAATGGCAACCAGCTCTAAGTCGTGCGTCGAATAGTACTTCTCATGTGGCTTTAACTGTCTGGAAGCATATGTGATGACTTTATCTTCTTGCATAAGTACACAACCCAATCCGTTCAAGGATGCATCACTGTAAATCAAAAATTCTTTACTCGGTTCTGGTTGTACTAAAACAGGAGCTTCAGTCAACAATGCCTTTAACTTGTCAAAACTCTGCTGACACTTTTCAGTCCATTCAAACTTGACATCTTTCTGCAAAAGCCTTGTCAATGGGAAAGCTATCATGGAAAATCCCTTTACAAATCGTTTGTAATAACCAGCTAATCCAAGAAAGCTTCTAACCTATGATACATTTCTAGGAGGCTTCTAATTAACAATTGCTAAAATTTTACTTGGATCAACTTTAATACCATCACCTGGGACAATGTGTCCAAGGAATCCAACTTTCCGAAGCCAGAACTCACTTTTACTAAACTTGGCATAAAGCTTATTATCTCTCAAAATTTGTAAAACGATTCTCAAATGCTTGGCATGTTCAATCTCATCACGAGAATAAATTAGAATATCATCAATGAACACAACTACAAAATTTTCCAAGTAAGGTCTGAAAATTTGGTTCATTAAGTCCATGAAAATAGTAGGAGCATTAGTCAAGCCAAATGACATCACAAGAAACTCATAGTGACCATACCTAGTCCGAAAAGTATTCTTTGAAACACCTGACTCTTTAACCCTCAACTGATAATAACCAGATCTCAAATCTATCTTGGAAAACACAGTAGCTCCCTTCAATTGGTCAAACAGATCATCAATTCTAGGCAGTGGATATTTGTTCTTTATAGTTACTTTGTTAAGCTGCCGATAATCTATGCATAATCTCATCGAACCGTCTTTCTTTTCACAAAAAGCACTGGTGCACCCCACGGAGAATAACTAGGCTTTGCAAAACCTTTATCAGTTAATTCCTGCAACTGAGCTTTCAATTCTTTCAATTCTAACGGGGCCATTCTATAAGGAGCAATAGAAATAGGATTATACCTGGAATCAACTCAATACCAAATTCAATTTCTCTAATAGGAGGCAAACCTGACAATTCTTCCGGAAACATATTTAAATACTCACGTACCACTGGCACTGATTCAATTTTCAACTCTGGATCTCTAGTGTTCAATACAAAAGCAAGATAAGCTTCACACCCTTTTCTCAAACATTTCTGAGCAGACATTACAGAAATTATAGCAAGAGAACCATCTGACTCATCTGAATCAACCCAGATAATATCACCATTTTCACATTTCAACTCAATGTATTTCTTTCCACAATTCAATATCACATCATGGGCAGTCAACCAATCCATACCAAGAATCACATCAAACTCATCAAATGGCAATAGCATGAGATCAGCTGAAAAACAGTGACCTCTAATCATCAAAAGGAAACTCTTACATACTTTGTCTACTAACACATACTGGCCTAATGGATTTGATACTTTAATTACAAATTCAGTAGATTCTATAAGCATGTTCATACTAGGCATCAATCTCATACAAACATAGGAATGGGTCGAACCGAGATCAATCAAAGTAATAACATTAGTATCATAGAGAGAAAATGTACCCGTAATCACATCAGGGGAGGATGCCTCTTCACGAGCACGGATAGCGTATGTCCTTACGGGTGCTCTAACATCTGGTCTAGCAGCTGAGTCTCTGGGCGTACCCGTGTTACTTGCTCCAACTCCCAGATTCCTCCGTGGTCTGCCTCTATTAGGAGCATTTCCCAATCTCGCACTCGGTATTACTTTTCTTTTAACTGTTTCGAGAAAATCCCGAATATAGTGATCTGGTACACCACATGTAAAGCAAGCATTTTCATTTGCTCTACACTCTTTAGGATGACGTCTACCGCATTGGGCACATTCTGGCCTAGGTGGTCAAGTACTACTCGTACTTGCGACTATAGTAGTCTGAGCTCTTGGACCCTCAAATCTTCTGCCTCTGTTTTGGCTAGAATACCTGGCTGAAAAATTTGATCCACTAGAGAATTCTCTAGGCCTCTTGAATGTAGACTGAAATGATCTACTCCTTTTCCTTTTCTTCGTGTCTTGCACTTCAATTTCAACTTTGCCCTTCTCTTTTTCTTTTAACAAATCTTCTGCCTTACAGGCTCTTTCAACCAGAACAACAAACTCTCTAATTTCTAAAACACCCACTGACAGTCGAATATCATCATTGAGCCCATCTTCAAATCTCTTGCACATATTGGCTTCGGTGGACACAAACTCTCAAGCATATTTACTAAGTCTAACAAATTTACGTTCATACTCGGTCACAGTCATCTTACCTTGTTTTAACTCAAGAAACTCTTTTCTTGTTTGATTTATAAACCTCTGACTGATATACTTTTTACCGAACTCCTTCTGAAAGAAATCCCAAGTAATTCTCTCAGTCGGTACCACTGACACAAGAGTCTTCCACCAATGATAGGCCGAATCTCTAAGAAGTGAGACAACACACTTCATTCATTCTTTAGGTGTATTGGATAATTCATCAAAAACTTTGATAGTATTCTCGAGCCAAAATTTAGCTTTCTCTACATCATCATCTTTAGTAGCCCGAAACTCTTTAGCCCATTGTTTTCTGATCTTATCAACTGGTGGTCTTTCTCTTATAACTATACCTGCGGCTGGGAAAGCTACATGTGGAACCTAAGAATCATGAGGGGTTGGAGGTCTAACAATTGGATTCGTACGGATGAACTTGGCAAACCAATCATTCATAGCTTGGAAGAAGGCTTCTCGAGCCCCTCCTCCCTAACTAACTGATACGGGCCTTTCACTACTATCAGGTGGCACCGTCCCTTCTACGAGAGTGGGCGCATTACTCTCTACATCATCTGCACCAGCTCGTTCAGGATCCATAACTATAAAAGAAAACATTTTAAAATCGTCAAGAGTCGTCACACTATCAAAATATAAGTATGACATGTATAGCTAGACTCTTATTCACACTGAATGTTCCGAGAACCGACTAAACCTGCTCTGATACCAACAAATGTAACACCCCTTACCCGAGATTGTTTTCGGAGTTGAGCATGGGGCGTTACTTGACTTAACTTTGGCAAAATTACAATTTTGCCCCTAAACTTTTACATATTTATAATTTTCTCCAAAGCTCAGAAATTAAACTTCATCCCATATTCTTATGTTTTATAACATGCTGAACATTTTTCCCTTCTATGGTAACATCAAATTCCCATTCTAACACTTACTTATGAACATTAGGTATTTTTACCGATTATGTCATTTTACTCGTTTTCACTTAAAATCACTCGGCAAAAATCATTTAACATAATTTAAGACTTCATATTCTACCATAAAAAATCAAAATAAATACATTTCTCCTATGGGTATTTTTCCAAATATGAACACTGGGTTAAATTATTGCTAGAATAAGCTAAATTAATTTACCGGGACTCTAAAAACGTAAATAACATTAAAAACGGGGCTTGAAATCACTTACTATGGATTTTTGAAGCTTGAAAACCCTAAATATGGCATCCCCCTTGCTAATTTTGGCCAAATGAAGAAGATGAGAACAATTTGCCATCTTTTTTCCTTTTAATTCATTTTAATTACCAAATTACCTAAATACCCCTAACTTAAAAATTTCCTATTTCACTTATCTCATGTCCATTTTTGTCCATAACTTAACCAATGGTATAATTACCATATAAAGACCTCCAATTTAAAATTTCATAATAACTGGACACCTCTACCATGTAGAACTCAACTTTTGCACTTTTTACAATTTAGTCTTTTTGACTAAATTGAGTGCCCAAACGTCGAAATATTTGAACGAAATTTTCACGAAATAATTCCATGAAATTGTAGGTCATAAAAATATAGTAAAAATAAATTAGATTTGTGGTCCCAAAACCACTGTTCCTACTAGGCCCCAAAATCGGGATGTTACAGTAGAGTTGGAGGAATCGCTTTAAATGCTGATTTGGGTCCTCAACCATATTGCCCCGAAATTGGAGAGTGTTTTGAAACATTTGGATGGTTCCCGACTTCATTTCAAAGTTATTGACATTAATAGTTGGTCTGTCAATACTGCTTCACACCGTATCCAATGTAGGTAATGCATATTCGCACAATGTTCTTTCCTATTGAGCCATCAGTGGCTCTCTTCTGATCTAAGCTACTGGTTCAATCAAATCATCGTATAACGTGTTTTCTCATGGTAAATCGGCTACCACTGGTGGATTATATTGCATATGTTGTCAGTTTCATCTCAAAATTCTCTTTGGCTCGGATTTGGCTCGATTGGAATGGTTTCGCTCCGAGTCATACATTGAAATCAGAGAAAAAATTATCAAATTAATAACCAAAATCAAATTAAAAATAAAAAGAATAAAAATTGTATCTATAACTAACAATTTTCCTACTTATCTTATTAAATGCATAAATTAAAATTTTGTTTAATGTCAAGACCTCTGTCTTGAGAATATTCGATTGATGTGCAAGTATAAACAATCGTTGAAAAATAATAAAGTGGTAAGTAAGATTTATCGTATCCATAGGGACTATTTAAGCAAACCAAGAATTGCAAAATGAATCCTAAGCAAATTAGTTGGTGATGAGATAAATTGAATGTAATGAATTTCCTAATTAAATTAAAGACTAACCTAAGTATGCTCAAAATTAAAATAAAACATATAAGAATCGAGTATGCAAGTTTTTAAGAGTTAATCACAATATCATGCATGTGTTAGAATAATTTTCCTTTTTAACTTAAAATCATTTAAACAAGGTTAAAAGATGTTACGGAGATTCCATAGCATACTAATAATTTACTAACCCTGATTTTACAAGTGCTTGACTTCTCTGAAAGACCTAAGCTTAACATTTTTAGTCTCTTTGCATATTTCTATATCAAGTCCAACTTCAAGATTACCTTTCTAGGCATCGTCTAAGAAATCACACTAATTAAATTATTAAGTTTTTTAGCATATGTTTATGTTCAATCAACTTAGTATTTTAATAAGTAGGATTCAAATTATGTGAGGTAACAGTAATATTTCTATACTGAAACAATTTAATCACACTAATCACATTAATAAAGTTCTTTCGATATTATGACTAATTTGACCTAATTTCATCATGAAAAGATCAAACATGCACAATTCAAATATTGTGTCAATTAATTACAATTTGGTTCTGATTTAATAATTAATTCAATTTCATTCCTACATTTATAATGCACGAATAACATGTTCATGATTTTATCTGAATGAATAAATAGATCAAATGCACAGAACATTTTTAACATAATTAAATAATCTAGGCTACGAAATTTAAATCATTCTAACACCAACAAAATTAAGTAATTATGATTATATTAAAAGTAGAAAACTTAGTTGCAATCATTTTTCTTGAATTGAACAAAAAAAAGATTGAAAGGAAAAGAAATGATAAGTCATTTTCGGTTGTTCTTTGAGGCACAACTCACTTTGCTCTTCCTTCGTTCTTTTCTTCTTTCCATGAAAACCATGCTTAAAAGCTCTTAATATGGTCGAATGGGGCTGCTCTCAAATCCTTACAAACACTCCTTGAAGACTGGAAAATGGGAAGTGAAAGAAGAGAGAAAAGAGGGAAGGAATGGTAAGTGAGGGATGAATGAAATGGAGAGAAAATGCCTCTCTATTTATACTAGTAAGGAGACTCTTGAGTTTACTATTTTTAGCATGATAATCCCCCTTATTTCTCTCATGAATGACTGACCCCCTTTGTTAAGGAAGGAGGGTGGATGGTTTTGCTAAATTTTGCTACTTCATACTTGATTCATGGGAAGAAGTTGAACGGTCACATGAGAAAATTGTTGTGGCTCATTTGTGATATTTTACTAAGTCTTGGGTGGCTAAAATAAATACTTTTATGGACGGTTGGACTCCCTTTGGCCGAATTGGGCTCTTTCCTCCCTTACTGGACGATTTGGGCTTCATATTTGGTAGCAAGCTTGTCCATTTTAGTGACCCATTTGGGAGTTGGTTCAAATTTAATTTGAAAGTCCAATAAGTGAATTTATGACATCCCATGCTGATCAGCCATCAACCCACGTCTGCATGGCCTTTGCTGCAGGAATGCTACAACATCGAGCATCTAATAGGTGAGCTTCAAAACTAACTTTTCTTCTATTGCACCAAATTGTGTCAAATTAGCAAAAATATGTAAAATTAACATATAAATAAGTAAGATTAAAAATTTATCTTTAATTTTGTCCTACTTTATAAATTTGGGATAAAAAAATTCTATCAAAATACTCAAAAACTTGCATGAATTACTAGTTAGAAGTTGTTGTACATGTCTATATAATTTGAAGTTATAAGACCTGGAAACTTAATTTATTGCTTGTACTGAGTGATGATATATGTTAATTTACATTAGAACTCAAGGAGTCACTTTTTCAAAAATCCCTTCAAACGAAATCAATCCTCCTCATAGTCATGTGTGTAGCAAAATTATGCTAAAAAAACTTTGTAAACATGCAACTTGAGTACATATATCACTCAATTATCTTCGAAAATTAATACGCTAGCAAAAATATGAACTACATACCTTCCCTAAACAAATTTGTGCTAAGTATTTTCCAATCAAATTTTATTTCCCTTGATTAAGCTAACTAGCAATCCTAAAGCTTAATTATGCCTTCATATGTTGAGCTCGTCCAGAGTAATTCATTACTTTTGGAATCCTAAGAACTTGATCTAGCTAACCTGGGGACTATTTCGTAAAATTTTTAACATTTTCTATTATTCCATTGATGAGTTTGAAGTGTTTTTGAAGTCTAATGGTAGATTATTAAGCTTAGTTGTTAAATAAGACTATTTTGTAAAGTGATTTTTAGTAATTTTATTGTTAAAGGATTAAATTGTTAAAATAGTAAAACTTCTTAAAATTATTGTGAAATTGTGATAAATGTGGAATGAATAGGGACTATATAGAATTCAACTAGCATGAGTTTTGAATAAATGTGGTTTAGGGGCTTAACTGTAAAAAGTGTAAATTTAGGGGTAAATTTGTAAATTTATATTAAAAGGGATTATAAGTTTAAGTTTAATTATTTGAGATGTTTGAATGGATTAATTGAAAAAACCTATTATTTAGATCAAGAAATGAAACAATCAGACTTGAATCTTGGAAAAGCTAAATTAACGGATTAGTCGTCGGCCTTGTTTTCACAATCGTTTTTGTCTAGGTAAGTTCATACTCTCTACCAAAATTATAATTCATTATCATTATTTTTAATTAATTGTATATAAAATGCTGAAATTGGAAATCAGACTATGTGGTAATAAATCAAATTCTAAAATAATTCTGATGGATCAAGTAGAAGTCTTATACACGAGGTTTCTGTATGATTCCCGTGTTGGACCGAGCTCCAACATTTTTTGCAGGCTCAGATATACATGTGACATGGATTTAGCCTGGACTGGTAATTCGTTGTCAGTTTAAAGGTTTAGGCTAGACTGGTAACCTTACATGTATAAATAACCTTGGCTAGACTATTTTTCTGTGTTGTCGCTGGTTTAGCCCGGACGAGTAACCTGACACATATATTTATGTATCTAATTAGTTCATATGAGCACCATCAGTTTCCCAGACTTGTGTATTAAGTTCTTTTACAAAGTTCTATTGGAAAAATAAAGGATGTACAGTGCTAAATTGTTTCATTGAAGTGAACAAAATTATTAATTCTGAATATCCATATAATTGTTGTTTACTGATTTGTAATTGTTGAATCATGTTGTGATAAGGTCGATACTTGAAATGGCTATATGTAAATTGATTTATGTAAGGAACATTTATGAAATGGCTATATGGTATCAAGCCTTGAATAGAATGTATCACATATTATAGACTGAGAGGGGTGATTGAATTGCAGTTGTTATTTATGAACATTATATGACATGATATGCTTTAAGTTTTTATGTATGTAAAATGAAAGGAATATATGCATTAGCTACATAAAATCAATCATTGAAAGGAGAAATTAGATATGGTATAATAAAATGGAATGTGATTTACCATTTGAATATGAGTTGGATGAATTGATTGGTAAATATGTTATTTGAATGTTTTTGCTATAGTATGCTTAAGTTTCATGTATATATGTGAACTCACTAACTTGTGAGATTTTTTTGTGTACAGGAAATGAATGAATTTATAAGTTTGTTGATGAAATTATGCATGAAATGTACAAAATGATTCAAATTCGGTAAGTTTAAGTTTCCGTTATATACGAGCTTACTAAGAATTGATTTGCTTACATCCGTTGTTTATTTCTTTGTAGATCATCGAAAATCTCAACCGCTTGGAAGTTCAAGTTGGAGCATACACACTATCTGTCCCAAATCGATAAAAGCTTTGATCATTTTGAAGTTGGGATATAAATGGCATTTACTAGGATTTTTAAATTTAATGGTTTATAATGATGTTGTTTAAAGCTTTGGTTAAGTAAGGTTTGATGATGTGTATATATTTGGTATTTTGGCTCATGTACGTTCATATGAGTGTTTTGGTTGTTAGGTTCACGCCTTATGAAAGTGTTGATAATATGGTAAAATTGATATGTTGAAATGAATGAATTGGTATGATGGTATATCTTTAAGGTAGTACCTTGAGATGATTGAATGTCTGTTTAATTTGGTGTATGAAATGTGGTGTCAATGAGGGCATGTTGGTTAGACACTTAGGTTGAATTTTTTGGTATGTTTTAAGCTTGTTTGAATGTGTTTTGAAGATATGAGAATGGTTTATTTTTGTTTGGCTTGGCACCTAAGGAATGAGAAATATTTTGGCTTGTTTTAGAAGTGATTTTAGGTGCACAAGGGCTTGGACACGGGCTGTCACACGGCCGTGTGTCACAAACGGTCACTCCACATGGCCATGTGGCTTATTCAATTTTGGTGTAGGTTTTTCCCACAACGTCAGGTTGTTACACGGCCTAGAGACACAACCATGTGACCCTATTTCGAACTGGACACGGTTAGGCACACGATCTAGTGACATGGCTGTGTGACCTTATTTTGGATCTGTACACGGTTTGGCTGCACAACCATATTCCTGAGCCCATGGCCTGGGCTCTATCACACGGCGATGTGACCTCTAATTTCAAATTTTCTACATTTTTCTACTTTATTTCAAATTAGCCTCTAATTGTTTCCAAATTGAGTTTTAGGTTCCATAAGCCTTATATAAGGCCTGTAATTGTATATATGCTATGAATGATTATGGGTTTTGAATTTTTGTTATTTAAATTAATAGATGAATGATTTTATGTTATCATTTGTTTTGATATGTGTCGTAATACTCCGTAACCCTGATCCGGTGACGGAGACGGGTTAGGGGTGTTACATAAATCCTGAGTTAGTCACTGACCAAGCATATGTAACTCATGTGATTTGATTTAAGTGGAGGCTTATGCTCTAAAGATGATTGATCCCATAACCGGTATGTTGGGTACATGACTTGTGTATGGCATGGCTTTACTAGCAACAATGGAATTCATAGCTCAATTAAAGAGTTAAGGATATCCTCTCATTGGAATTGTGTGGATTTATAAATATGGAATGTGGCCACGAGTTGTTTGTTCTCGAACAAGAAATTTATCTCAAGCATTTGTTGACAATGATCATATTAATCATTAAGAAAACACAATGGTGACAATGAGATAAAATAAGATTCTATTAAGTGAACATATTTAACTCAAAGGAATTAAGGATATCATATGAGGGTAACATACACATGGCGAGGTCATTGGCCAAAGCAGTTGGATGAATTGCTTTCGTAAAGAGTATACAATACGGAGTTTTCAATATAGTACCACTTTTGGACTGACTCCATGATTGAGTAAATTGTGAATTATCAGAACGATACTTCTAGACATAATTGCAATTACGAGAGTCCAATAGTATATGTTCGATCGGTCCCTTTGCTAGCTCAATGAAAGCTTGATCGGATTACATTTTAATCAAAAGAAAATTATATGACTTTAGAAATAATTTAATTGAGTCGATTTATTCGATGTGAAATTAAATTGGGCGATCGTGAGAATTGTTCAACTAGAGAATTTGATTAATGAATTTTCTTGAAAAATTAATTTGGAAAATCTAATGATTTTTGTAAAAGATAATTTTGATAAAGTAAAATTAAATTAATCAAATTATGTAAAATAAATATGATGTTTTTGAAAATTAATTTTCAAGTCAGACAATTGGCCTAATTGATAATTGAACTTGAAAATTAGACTTGAGATAAAAAAACTGGGCTCGAGAACCAAAACTGAGATCGAGACCCAAAAATTGGTCGAACCAGGCCTGGTATGTGAAACCGAGTCGATAGTCCAACTAGTGGCCGGAACAGACCGGTTGGGCCATTACTGGCTTAGATTGAACTAACAGTAGCCAAACCAACTCGAGGTGCCGTGAGGGTGTCGCTCCTGCAATGGCACCATCAGACACGACAGTGCTGACGACGGCGGTTCTTCTGTGGTTTAGCTGTGGAAGAACTACACTCCTACTGGGACTCTACCAAATAATTTGATTTCAACTTAATTATTCCAAAAATATTATTTTAATAGTTTTAATATTAATTAAATTTAATACTTATCATGATAGTATTTTATTAATTTAATATTAAAATAACTATCTTAATATTAAATATAATTTAATATTTATCTTGTAGATAAGTATTCTATTAATTTAATAGATTTAATATTAAATTTAATATAATATTTATCTTGATAAGTATTATATGATTTTAATATTAAAGTGATTAAGCTTAACCGTAGTTGAACTCTCTAAACTGTCCTTATATAAAGAGGGCCTTAGGTCATTATTTTTCAAAAACTTGAATTCAAGAGAAAGTTGTATAGAGAAAATTCTTTGAAGAAATTATTTCAAAAGATTTATAGAGATATTTTTCTTATTTACAACTTGACCCAGAAGTTTAGAGAAATTGTGAAATTACCCCACTGGTAATTTTATGAAAAATTTTCTAATTTGAAGCGAGCCCACACTCGGCAGAAGTGAGCTTGAGGGTAGTGGAGAAAGCTATTCAATCGATGCACTTATCCTAGACAAATCAAAAAGGTACAATTTTGATTAATCGTTTATTACTATAGATATCACAACCAAGATTTTGTTTTGGGAAAAAAATTAAAACTTTGAATTTTCCTCCAATATATTTTCGTTGTGTTTTCCAAACCCGATTTTCCAAAAAAACCACCCTCGACAGTGTTGCAAACTCCCTACTTCGAATATAACTTATGGATCTTTGAACTGTGGTGTTGCTACCCCACTTGCTAGTGTTGGGACACGGGTGTCATCCTTAGTGTTCCGTAGCCGAAAAATGGTGTCATGCACACTAAATTGGCTTGTCAATCCTACCCTAGGCCTATATTGGCCTAACGAGTCATTATTTAACTAAATATGCGTTAAAATGCTTATTTTACTTAATTGCATCTAACCTACTAAATTAGAAAACTAATTGAAATACGAATAAAATGGTTTGAAAACAAGTTCATTAAGTGTCAAAAATACTCTAAATTGCCACAACGAATTATGGTAGATTAGTCGTTTGGTTGAAAGCTAGCAATGACAAAGATCCGTTTAGCCGAAAACACAGGTGGGATTTTGATAAAGGGTTTATTGCTATAAATATCTCAAACCGACTTAGTTTTCAAAATTTTTATTTTCTGCTATGCTAGAAAACCATTTTCGAATTTGATTTTTTTCCAACAGTTTTAACGAGTGTAGGTTGACGTTTAAGGCTTTAAACATGTTGAGGAAACTTAAGAATTCCTCATTATCCCTTTTCTTCCTCTCTTCTAACCTTGTTAGAAATGGAACGATGGTTGGGCTAGAAGGTTTGCTTGATTTATTCTTATGGTTAGAGTCCTTCGACTCTACCTCCTTCTTTACACTCTCTTCTACCCCATATCTAACACTATAAGTTTGGGTATTAATGTCGATTTCCTCTTTTTAGACACTCAAGGGTCTTACCGGTTTCTTGATCACCACTTTGGATTGGAGAGTGATGACTTTAGCATGCTCTTTCCTCTCCCTCTTTGGGTTAAGCTCGGTGTTTCCAAGGATACTTGAGGTGGCATTGATTTGCAACACTTGGAGGACTTGGTCGAGTTGACCTTGCATTTGGCTTACATTTGCTTGCACCAAATGCATCCCTTCTTCAAGTTTGCTAACTCCAATAGGCATAAGGGACCACTATTAAAGGTGGGTTTCCTTTTGGCTTCAGGTCGCCTATAAGGTTACGAAGGTTGGTATGGAGGATTAGGTTAGGGTTGATTGAAGCTATGGACACATCCCTCTTGGTTCTCTTCCCACCTAAGGTTGAGGAAATCGCGTCACCCCATGTTGTAACTGTTGGAGTAGGAATTGTTTCCCCTATTCCCCATATAGTTTACCTCAACATAGGCATTCTCGTGATGGTTGGCCCAACTCGTACCTTTATTTTCATTACCTACATTGACACTCATTAGATGAGGCTGGTTGGGAGCTTGTGATCTAAAGGAGCTAAGTTCGAGGTGATTAAGACTATTGAGGATTTGTTAAAATTTATCCTCCCTACCAACCGTATTAATGATTGCTGATTTAAATTGATATCTAAACCATTCAGTCAGCCACATATAGGAGCTTATTGCCATATCTTCATTCAGTTGGCAGCCCTTCACATATGTCTTAGACATAAACACCCTTACAGACGCCCCATCTAGACTAGATCAAAACTTTCCATCAAGCACATTGTAAAAAGTCTGCAATTGAAGCCAATCTTGTAGGCCATGATAAGGGCACTTATGTAGCATGAGTTTGAAGTGTTCCCACTGTCACACCCAAAAATGTTAAAGGATAAGTACAAAAATAATTCTGGGTATCTAATTATAAAATTTTCTATTCATGAGGGTCTTAGTGTAATTACGTGAATCTTACTAACTAATTTGGTAATGGTTAGATTTAAACTATTAGTCTCATTACATTTGAATTGGTTATTTTCTTATTAGGAAACATTATGATACGGAACATTAATTTTGATGCTGATGAATTTGTTTGGGTGATCAAGTGCAGGAAGGTTATATAGGAGATAGACGTTATTTTGCTGGGAGCACTCTCTCATTTATGGATTCATTTTCTTTCTCTTATCTTCTTCTCTGGTTTGTTTTGTAAAAGAGAAAATTTAAGGAGCAGCCTGCATGAGGGAGAAACTAACGTATTAGCTTATGAAATTGAGAATTTAGTAAATTGGTAATCTTTCTAACTCTTCTGTATCATTTGGTTGAGGAAAAGGGAAGAAAAATCGAGGATTTTAGTTTAATTCATTGAATTTTTACTGTGATTATTAGGGTCATGTTTAACCTTTAAAGTTTCTCTACATGCAAATGAATCATGGTTTTCTTACATATGTATGCTTTCATTTTGATTACGTGCAGTTTTTATGCTTAGTTACCCGAGAATGAGGAGGCTCAAGCGATAAGGGAAAACAATTAAGCAAAATTTAGTCGGTATCAATTTTTAGGTATTTTGCAATGAGTTTTTGAACTCAAATCCTCAGTGTTTCTTTTATGCATATCAGTCTTGTGTTCTTGTGTTATGTTTGACTTCATTTCCTACTGATGATGATGAGTCAAATAATTATGGGATGTTTTTCATATGGTTGAAGCATTCAAAGTGATGATCCACAGATGCATGTATGTTTGTATGTGTAAGTTTGTTGTTTCAATGAACTATCACTGGTAAAATAATTACTGAAGAGGTTATCATTGAACTGGTTTGATAGGTGATATGTTTGGTATGATCTATGTTGTGTTATTAATAGTATGTTTACTTGAATGCTTGTAATATGTCAGTCAAAAAAATGAATGATATGCAAAGTGTGGAGGTATGTATTAGCGAATGAAAGTTGAAGAAATGTTGTGTTGCGCGCTGACCTACCATCAAATGTAGTAGCCAATTTGGATTACTTCCTTACTTAAGGAGCTTGTTTTCTATGCAATTTAGTATTGAATATTATGATTTTGATATTTAGTAGTTAGAATTAAATATTAGTAAAATAAGTGTTTTTAACACATTTTATGAGTGTTGTGACCTATTAGGCTGACACAAGACTTAGGTAGTTCTAATATGTTAAATTGAGTGTATAGAATGAAGACTTATAGGCCCAAATGACATGGGAGAAAGGGGCAAGTGATGTAAAAGTTTCCTAAGCCGTCAAAGCATAGAACGACCCAAGCAAGGCGTAATTTGCTTGTCATGTCGCGCCACGTAAGGCCTATGGCACGACATAGGTCAACGTGATGCCTAAGGATGCCAAGGCTATTTTCTTTCGCACAATCAACTTTATACAAATACCTGGGATGTGTCAAAGACCTAATTCGGGCTACGAACACTCCTACAAATAATACCTTAGGTGTTTAATGTAACTAATTTATTTTAGACGTACTCAAAAACCCTAGTAGTTCAAGAGTAGGATTAGGTTAGTTTTCTTTCGACTTTTCTGAACTATTTGTTTTTCCTCTTGGATTCGGTTTCGATCCAAGAGTTATTTTATATTACTATAATATTTAGTTTATTTCTTCTTTGCAATTGAAAATTTTCATTATTCTGATCAATCATTTTACTACTCTGTTCTCCATTCGATATAAATCCATAATTATTCTAATCTCGTTTCTCTTCCAATTCAATCATGTTTTTTACATGATTTATTCAATTGAGTTAGAGATTATGAATAACATGAGTAGCTAAATCCCTTAGGGGAGATGAACGGGTGGCTGGGAATGGGATTAGGAGAGGATTTAGGGTTTTCTGAGAGGACTATAGATTACGCGTTCTTAAACCCTAGGTTTGACAACCTTAGGAAGTTATCATAGGTTAGATGAGATCGAGAGATAAGTCGAATCGAGTAAATCGTATTTTATCCTGGTTCAGAAAGTGAGGTCGAGAGATAAGCAAGTATCAACCATTTGATTCATTAGTTTAAGGCTGAGAGGTAATAATTGGTTAATCGGCAGCTAATCCACCCTAAACCCCTAATTCGAAGTTAATTACAAACCTTAAAGTGAATTAATCTTCCTGATTGGTTTATTGATTTTAGTTGTTTGTTTAGCTTCTTATTTATTTATTTAGTTATTTAATTTTTTCTCATTAATCTATTTTATGATTTTTCGTAATATAGGAATTAATTATTACTATTTAGACTTATTATTGTAAAAAAGTTTTTATAGATTTATTCCATCCTCCCCTAGGTATGATCCTCAAAATACTTCCAAGTTTTTCGTCGTAAACTATACTATATTACAATTTGATCCGTACACTTGCGAACACTGCCAATTTAATTTATATATATATTTGGTATGACCTTTTACTATAAATGATAACTTGTTTATAGACGGTCACGCACCCTGTGCCACATGTTATTGGTTTTGCAAAGGTTTTAGCGAGTTGTACAGAGATATATGCGCACATTTTTATGATAACCCTACGTGGGTTCTTTCAAGTATGAGACTTTGTGGAGTCTAAGGCTTAAAGCCTCATGTATGTAAGCAAGTGCCATGGCCACTGGTAAACGTAAGGTAAGGTGGTTCGTTGGACTTATCTCATGATTCAAGTTATGATAGCCCGTTGGGTTTTTTCTTTAAGCTTTATGATGAAGTTATATGTGGAATTTCTCTATGAGAAATTTTGTGGAACAGTTCACGAATATGAATCTACATCTATAGGTAAATATTCGTCCATAGATCTGTATGTATGAGTCTACCATATATGAGTTTGCATCCATGAATTTTCTATATGAATCCATATGTATGACAATCTACTAGATTTATCTCTATGATTCAAGCTATGACAGTCTACTGATATTATATTCATGTTTCAAGTTTAAGAGTTCAAAGACACTATCTTTCACAAGATTCAGTATGGACTATTATTCAAGCAAGAGATCGCATGGGCTTGTCCTTATGTTCAACCTATGAGACTTCGTACAAATTGTTTTTTCTCAGGCCAAAACCAACAGGGATTTTCTTTCATGTAGTAGTCTGCCAAGGACTATCCGCCAAACAAGAGTCTGTTAGTGACTATTGTTTAAGAATGAGTTCACAAGTAAGAACCCACATATATGAACCTATGATTATGATTCCTCATATAAAGGTCAAGTATGTATTCACCAAGCTCGAGTTTGTGTATAAAAGACTTTATATGTAAATCCTTATGTAAAAATTCTCCATGTGTGAGTCTCCAGGCATGAATTTTATGGAATAAATCCGTCGTACGTTAATTCGAAATGATACTAATTGCAAAGGTAATTCTCATATCTTTTGCTAGCAAAGGAGGTAATAATCTATCTTGTATGAAATCGGTGCAAATGGGTAAGAGAAATCATTCCGTATTGTAGCCTATAGCATGAGCAACATATTTGGAGGATTACGACAATGCAAAAAGTGTACAAAATTTCAAGTTGAGCCAATGCAAGGAAGGACAAGAGTACACTAGGAAGTTGTGCGAACTATACTTGTGCAAGTGATGTCAAACAAGAGATCAAACTCTAACTTATAAATTCATAAATGATATGTTATATTAGTAGCTCACTAAGTTCATTTGAACTTTGTTTTTGTTATGTTTTCCAGGTATAATGATTTATATAAGGAGCTGAAGAGGGATTAAGACAAAATTCGTTAAAGCTTAGGCTACCTTGTATTCTTAATTGTAACATGCATATAGTGGGGTGACCTAGAGGCTGAGCCTTAGGGTTAGAATATTTTTGTACCTAAATATGAATCGTAGTAATTTATTTACAACGAAGAGAATCGATTTAAAATATTAAAGCTACTATTGTTAATTTTTCATAAGTCCGTCTATTAAGATGTTACTATCAATATACGAACTCAGCTTTGTATTATTAAAGAAGGCATAATTGATGGTTTTAGTCATATTATTCGTGCAATTTAGTTGTAAGTTGTTTATAGTTAGTCTCGAAGATGACGTGACATTTTGTAACTGGACCTGTCGATCGGGTTGGGTATAGGGTGTTACACCTATGCTTCATATAGTGACTCCTTTTCTACTTGTTGGAAGTTCGTGATGTTCATTCTCAACTTCATCATTTTGCTCGGGAGAAAGTACGTGTAACAGCCTATTTTTGAGTCAGATCGGAATAGTGGTTTTGGGACCACAAAACTAAGTTAAAATATTTATTTTATTATTTTAATAAGGTTTATAATATGATAGAATTACTATGTGAAAGCTTCGTAAAGAAATTTTTCTGTTTGATTTTTAATTTGTCAAAAAGGACTAAATTGCGTAAAGCAAAAAACTTGTGTTCTATTAGTTAAATGTATTAAATAGCTATAGAAACTTAAATTTAAGGTCCTTAAGTGGTCAATAGACCATTGGAGAGTTAGTGGAAGATGATAGCATGGCAATTGGTGTAGTTTTAAATATTTTTAAAGGTTAATTTTGTCATTTGGTTATTAATGTTAATAATAATAAAAACAAAATTCATTAATTCATTCATCTTCCTAGCCGATTTTAACAAGAAGAAGAAGCCACTTTTAGGGCTTGATATTCGGCCAAGCTTCTCAAGCTCAATTAGGTATGGTTTTGACTCGGTTTTTAATGATTTCTACGTTTCTGAGCTCGTTATAGCTAAATCTAGCTAGCTCGTACCTTCATTTTTGAAATTGTTATAGATTTAAAATGATGCCTTTGTTGAATGCTTGGTTGTTTAAGTTTTTAATGATAGATTATGAAGGTTTAATGTTAGATATATAAGTTTTGTTAAGTGATTTTTGACAAAAATGTCAATTGGGGATTAAATTGAGAAATTGTGAAATGTTGTGGTTAAAAGTGTGAATAAAGAGAAATTATGGGCTGCTAGTAGTGTGTGATAAATTCGGCTAGGCATGGGTTAAGGTCTAGTTGCATAAATTTACCATTTTATGGATAAGGACTAAATTGCAAAGTAGTCAAAAGTATAGGGGCAAATATGTAAGTTGCCAAAATTATGAAATTGAGCTTAATTGAATTGAATAGAAGATTGAATGTGTTAAATTGATATTATATAGATCAAGATAAGAAAATACCGGAATTGGATCGAGGAAAACGTAAAGTCGATGAATAGGTGATAATTTCTATCCGAGCGGCTCGAGGTAAGTTCGTATGTGGTAATTTCATTATAAATGCATGTTAAATGCTTTGATATTGCATAAACAGTGATTAAGAGATTACGGATATTGTTTGAATTGTGAATACGACTCTATAAATGTGTTCGACGATGAAATCGACAAGTGTAACTTCTCGGTTGAACCTTAGGAATAGTTTAGGATAATAGTGGCATGTCATTAAGTTATGTGTTGGCTTCGGGCCATGATATCGGCACTACGGGTGCGAGTAATACCTTAATTTGGCTACGGGCCGTGGTATAGGTACTCCGGGATAAGTTACCTTGATTTGGCTACGGGCCATGGTATAGGTACTTATCGATTGAGATCTTCGAATATCGAAATTCTATTTCAAATGGTTCAACGGGTAAATGAATGAGATGATTTAGAAAGAGGTTAGTGTGAGACGATATAGGTACGAACATAACCTATTCGAGTATTTAATAAAGAAAGATGATGAAATGGTATTTGATCATGTTTTAAGACATGAGAAAGGTTTGTTGTAATATATGGTGATGTTATGTATAATTAGTTGAATTTTATTTATGTGATGTATTGAATTATTCACTTACGAGCTTACTAAGCTATGAAGCTTACTTCGTGTTATTTTCTTATGTTTTATAGAGAATTAAGGTTAGCTCGGATCTAGTAGTCGTTGGGAATATCATCACGCTATCGGACATCTAAGTTGGTACTTTTGAATTATGTATATATGGTATATGGCATGTATAGACTAGTTGTAGTACTTTGGTTGTGAGTATAGTCATGAGAATTAGCTTGTAAATGAATATGTTTGCTTAGTATAGATATAGCCATGAATGATGGCTTATTTTGGTATGTTTTGGTATAAATGTGGCTAATGGATTATAGTTGTTCAAATGGTTATATTTTGAGTTTGGTAAATGATCTATATGGTGTGATTGAAGTTGGTAATTAGAGAAGTCATGTGCTTGTGAATAGATGCTTGATGATATAAGTTTTGAATAGGTATTTGGCATTGACTTGAGTATTGAATTTCGTAAAATTGGATATTGTATAAATGATGCACTTGAATTTGATTGATTGACAATTTAGTAAGAAGGTAATTGGAAATTTAATATGTGCTGCATTAATAAGTTAATTGAATGAAAATGTTACTATTCGAAAGTGCCATTTAAAATGTTTAATATATGTATGCCTTTTAAGTCGTTTGGGACAACTTGACTTAGATTAAACGTTGCGATATATATATTTATACTTGGTATATGAAAATGCAATGTAATAAGCCTATTTTTAATTTGATAATTCGAATGTCTTGATAGTTGATCACATGATTTGGCTATTGGATTTATATAGCACGTGTTGTATGACTTTGATGCATGGTTCATATTTGTAATATGATTAATAATGCTCGTTGAGTTAATTAGGTATATGCTTTATATATAAATGTGTGAAATTGTCTTATATGACTGAGTGAATGGTTGCTATCTGAATTTGATAACTATTGTAAAGAGGTCAGTATAATTTGTGCATGAATTTTAATAATTGATCGTGATAAACTAGGTTTTATTCGGTAATGCCTTAGAACCCTAATCTGGCGACGGATACGGGTTAGGGGTGTTACATTTGATTGGTATTAGAGCTACAGTTTAGTCGGTTCTAGGACTAACGTAGCGCGCGTGAATCTAGCTATACATGCCATATATATAAACTATGATAGTGTGATGATTCCTGACAATTAAAATGTGTTTTTGTATAGTAAATGGATCCCGATCGAGCTGTAGCTGATGATGTGGAAAGTAATGTACTCTCTCCCTCTTAAGGGGCTATGCAATCTGATTCTAGAGTTATTGTTAGTAGCCAAGAGGGAGAGGCAAAGAAAGCCTTTTTCCAAATGATGAATGAGTGGTTTACGGTGTTGTTCGAACGAATCTAACTGCTCAACAACCTCCACCCCCACTTGTTCCTCAAAAAACCCCTGTAGTTCCTCAAGGTATTGATCTTCTACTATTAAATAAACCACCTGTTGATAAGATTCGTAAACACAGGGCTAAAGAGTTTCAGGCTACCGTTGCTGATGATTTAGAGAGAGCTGAGTTCTGGCTAAAGCACACGATCTGAGTATTCGATGAATTGTCTTGTACTCCTGATGAGTGTATCAAGTGTGATGTATCCTTACTGAGAGATAATGCGTATCATTGGTGGAAAACATTGATATCTACGGTTCCTAGAGAACGGGTTACCTGGGAGTTCTTTCAATCCGAGTACCAAAAGAAGTACATAAGTCAGTGATTTCTTGATCAGAAACATAAAGAGTTTCTAGAGTTGAAACAAGGTCGAATAACTGTGACAGAATATGAAAGAGAATTCATACAATTCAGCAAGTATGCCCGGGAATATGTTTCCACTGAAGAGATCATGTGTAAACGATTCGTTGACGGATTAAATGAAGATATAAAACTGTTAGTCGAGATTCTTAAATTGAAGGAATTCGTTGTTTTAGTTGAAAGGGCTTGTAAAGCTGAATATCTCAGCAAAGAAAAGAAGAAATCAGATTCAGAGGCTAGAGACACCAAAAAAATATCAATGTGTAAGCTGTATCAATCTTCATCAAAGAAATCCAAAGATTCGTATATTCGCCTGAATGCTTCGATTGGATATTCGAACAAAGATCATGCTAAACAATACTCCAGTTCCAAAGCTCAAGCTACATCAGTAGCTAGTGTTGGCAGCGTAAGAAATAATAAACGCGAATGTCAGCAGTGTGGACGACGACATTTCGGAGAATGTTGGAATAAAAGTAATAAAACTTGTTATAAATATGGTTCGTTAGATCATTTCATCCGATGTCCTGAGTCAGAAGAGAAAGGCAAAGTTCAGAATGTGAGATCCAGTAATATTGCTACTAGAGGGAGATCACCTCGAAACACTGGAAATATGAGTGGTAACCGAGGCGTTACGAGAGATTTTACTGTTAGATCTGAAGCATGAGCACCTGCCTGAGCTTACGCTAATCGTGCACGAGAGGAGGCATCCTCACCAGACGTAATTACCGGTACTTTCACTCTCTATGATACTAATGTGATTGCATTGATAGATCCAATATCAACTCATTCGTATATATGTGTGAATTTAGTATCCAGTATGACTTTGCCTATAGAGTCTACTGAAATTGTAATTAGAGTATCGAACCCCTTACGCAAGTGTGTTTTGGTTGATAAAGTGTGCAAGAACTTCCCGTTGATGATTTGAGATTTCTGTTTTCTGACTGATTTGATGTTGTTACCATTTGATGAGTTTGATATAATCCTGGGTATGGATTGGTTAACACTGCACCATACTATTGTAAACTGCAAACGAAAGACGATCGAGTTGAGATGTTGAAATAATGAGATTATCCGGATTGAGTCAGATAAAGTGTGCAAGAACTTCCCGTTGATGATTCGAGATTTCTGTTTTTCGACCGATTTGATGTTGTTACCATTTGATGAGTTTGATATAATCCTGGGTATGGATTGGTTAACACTGCACCATACTATTGTAAATTGCAAACGAAAGACGATCGAGTTGAGATGTTGAAATAATGAGATTATCCAGATTGAGTCAGATGATCTGAATGGGTTGCCGGCAACGATTTCTTCGATGTTAGCTCAAAAATATGTGAGAAAAGGTTGTGAAGCTTACTTTGCTTATGTTTTCGATACAAAAGTGATTGAAAAGAAGATTGAATCTGTACCTGTTGTCTGTGAGTTTGCGGATGTATTTAAAGAAGAATTATTGGGTTTACCGCTAGTTAGAGAGGTTGAATTTCGCATTGAATTGGTACCAGGAACGACACCGATACTGATAGCTCCGTACTGAATGGCACCGACTGAATTAAAAGATTTGAAAGCTCAGTTGCAAGAATTGACAGATAGAGATTTTGCACGACCAAGTTTTTCGCCCTAGGGTGCGCTGGTATTGTTTGTAAAGAAGAAATATGGGTTAATGAGAATGTGTATCGATTACAGACAGCTGAATAAAGTTAATATATAGAACAAATACCCTCTACCATGGATTGATGATTTATTTAATTAGTTAAAAGGGGCTACAGTATTTTCAAAGATTGATTTGAGGTCGGGTTATTATCAGTTGCGAGTTAAAGAGTCGGATGTGCCGAAAATGGCTTTCAGAATGAGGTACGGACATTATGAATTTATTTTTATGCCTTTCGGATTAACTAATGCTCCTGCAATTTTTATAGACTTGATGAACCGGATATTCAGACCATATTTAGATAGATTTGTTGTTGTATTCATTGACGACATTCTGATCTATTCGTAAGATGAATCTGAACATACCGAGCACTTGGGAGTTGTGTTACAAACTCTACGTGTTAATCAATTATTTGAAAAATTCAACAAATGTGATTTTTGGCTCCGAGAGGCTGGATTTCTTGGGCATATTGTTTTAGCTAAAGGTATTAGAGTTGACCCGAGTAAGATTTCTGCTATTGTTGATTGGAAACCTCCTAGAAATCTATCTGAAGTCTGTAGTTTTCTGGGTTTAGCAGGGTATTACCATAGATTCGTGAAGGGATTCTTGATGATTGCATTACAGTTAAAAAAACTGCTCCAGAAAGATGTGAATTCAAATGGTCTGAAAATTCTCAGCAGAGTTTTGAACAGTTGAAAGCACTGTTAACTACGGCACCGATTCTAGTTCAACCCAAATCAGGAAAATAGTTCGTGATCTATAGTGATGCGTCGTTAAACAGACTGGGTTGTGTACTGATGCAAGATAGAAAATTTATAGCTTATGCTTCTCGGCAGTTGAAACCGCACGAAAGGAACTATCTGATACACGACCTTGAGTTAGCGGCAATTGTATTTGCATTAAAAATTTGGCAACACTATTTATATGGTGAGAAATTCCATATTTATACGGATCATAAAAGTTTGAAATATCTGATGTCACAGAAAGACTTGAATCTACGGCAATGAAGATGGATCAAGTTGCTTAAAGACTATGAGTTTATGATTGATTATCATCCGGGGAAAGCAAACGTGGTGGCGGATGCGTTGAGCAAAAAATCTTTGTTTGCATTGCGAGAAATGAATACCCAGTTGATGATTCATAATGACGAGTCGATATTAGCTGAGATAAAGCTAAATTAGTATTTCTGCAACAAGTCTGCGAAGCTCAGAGAAATGATAATGACTTAAAGGTTAAACCAATTCAATGTGAGTCTAATTCTGATTCTAAATTCCATTTTGGAACGGATGATTGTTTAATGTTTCGAAATAGAATTTGTGTACCGAAAGATACAGAGCTTATTCAGAAAATTCTGCATGAAGAACACAGTAGTCATTTTTCTGTTCTTTCGGGTTGTACTAAGATATATAACGATCTGAAACAAATGTACTGGTAGCCGGGTATGAAATGAGATGTATCAGAGTTTGTATCAAAATGTTTAATCTGTCAGCAAGTTAAAGCTGAACATCAGGTACCGTCTGGATTACTACAACCTATTATGATACCCGAATGGAAGTGGGATAGAGTTACGATGGATTTTGTACTGGGACTGTCCCTATCTCCAAAAAAGAAAGATGAAATTTGGGTTGTCGTTGATCGATTAACGAAATCTGCTAATTTCATACCGGTATGTACAGACTATTCGTTGGACAGATTAGCTGAACCATACATTTCTAAGATTGTCAGATTGCACGGCGTACCACTGTCTATTGTTTGTGATAAAGACCTGAGATTTACGTCACGATTTTGGAAGAAATTGCAAGAAGCTTTGGGAATGAAGTTGAATTTTAGTATCGCTTTTCATCCCCAGACTGACGGTCAGTCCGAGAGAGTTATACAAACACTTGAGGATATGTTGCGTTGTTGTATTCTCGAGTTGATAGTAGCTAGGAAAAATATATATCGTTGATCGAATTTGAGTATAACAACAGTTTCCACACTAGTATAAAAATGGCACCGTATGAAGCTCTATACGGACCTAAGTGCCAAACTCCATTATATTGGACTGAATTGAGTGAGAACAAGATTCACGGGGTTGATTTGATTAAAGAGACTAAAGAAAAAGTGAAGGTGATTCGTGACAGTTTAAAAGTAGCTTCGGATTGACAGAAATCATATGCATATTTGAAACATAAAGAAATTGAGTTTCAGGTCAGAGATCTAGTCTTCTTGAAACTGTCACTGTGGAAAAAGATTCTCTGCTTCGACTGTAAAGGAAAGATGAGTCTACGATTCATCGGGCCGTATGAAATTATTGAAAGAATAGGGCTAGTAGCATATCGACTATCGTTACCACCTGAGCTAGAAAAGAATCATAATGTTTTTCACATTTCCATGCTACGTCAATACAGATCCGATCTGTCACATGTACTTTCTCCGGTTGAAGTTGAGATACAGACTGATTTGACGTATAACAAAGAGCCGATCAAGATTCTAGCTCGTGAAATAAAAGAATTGAAAAATAAAACTATAGCCTTAGTAAAGGTTCTCTAGTGTAAACACGGGAGTGAGAAAGATACGAGGGAACCTAAGGAAGTTATACGAAAACAGTACCCTAACCTTTTTATCGGTAAGATTTTCAGTGACGAAAATCCCTAAGGGGGAGACTTGTAATAGCCTGTTTTTGAGTAAGATTAGAACAGTGGTTTCGGGACCATAAAACTGAGTTAAAATATTTATTTTATTATTTTAATAAGGTTTATGGCATGATAGAATTACTATGTGAAAGCTTCGTAAAGAAATTTTACTGTTTGATTTCTTAATTTGTCAAAAAGGACTAAATCGCGTAAAGTGAAAAACTTGTGTTCTATTAGTTAAATGTATTAAATAGCTATAGAACCTTAAAGTAAAGGTCCTTAAGTGGTCAATAGACCTTTGGAGAGTTAGTGGAAGATGATAGCATGGCAATTGGTGTAGTTTTAAATATTTTTAAAGGTTAATTTAGTCATTTGGTTATTAATGTTAATAATAAATAAAACAAACAAAATTCATTAATTCATTCATCTTCCTAGCCGATTTTAACAAGAAGAAAAAGAAGTCATTTTTAGGGCTTGATATTAGGCCAAGCTTCTCAAGCTTAATTAGGTATGGTTTTGACTCGATTTTTAATGATTTCTACGTTTTTGAGCTCGTTATAACTTAATCTAGCTAGCCCGTACCTTCATTTTTGAAATTGTTATAGATTTCAAATGATGCCATTATTGAATGCTTGGTTGTTTAAGTTTTTAATGATAGATTATGAAGGTTTAATGTTAGATATATAGTTTTGTTAAGTGATTTTTGGCAAAAATGTCAATTAGGGATTAAATTGAGAAATTATGAAATGTTGTGGTTAAAAGTATGAATAAAGAGAAATTATGGGCTGGTAGTAGTGTGTTATAAATTCGGCTAGGCATGAGTTAAGGTCTAGTTGCATAAATTTGACATTTTAAGTGATAAGGACTAAATTGCAAAGTAGTCAAAAGTATAGGGGAAAATATATAATTTTCCAAAATTATGAAATTGAGCTTAATTGAATTGAATAGAAGATTGAATGTGTTAAATTGATATTATATAGATCAAGATAAGAAAATATCGGAATTGGATCGAGGAAAACGTAAAGTCGACGAACAGGCTATAATTTTTATCTGAGCGGCTCGAGGTAAGTTCGTATGTGGTAATTTCATTATCAATGCATGTTAAATGCTTTGATATTGCATAAACAGTGATTAAGAGATTACGGATATTGTTTGAATTGTGAATATGACTCTATGAATGTGTTCGACGATGAAATCGACAAGTGTAACTTCTCGGTTGAACCTTAGGAATAGTTTAGGACTAATAGTGACATGTCATTAAGTTATGTGTTGGCTTCGGGCCATGATATCGGCACTACGGGTGCTAGTAATACCTTAATTTTGCTACGGGCCGTGGTATAGGTACTCCGGGATAAGTTACCTTGATTTGGCTACGGGCCATGGTATAGGTACTTATCGATTGAGATCTTCGAATATCCGAATTCTATTTCGAATGGTTCAACGGGTAAATGAATGAGATGATTTAGAAAGAGGTTAGTGTGAGACGATATAGGTACGAACATAACCTATTCGAGTATTTAATAAAGAAAGATGATGAAATGGTATTTGATCATGTTTTAAGACACGAGAAAGGTTTGTTGTAATATATGGTGATGTTATGTATAATTAGTTGAATTTTATTTATGTGATGTATTGAATTATTCACTTACGAGCTTACTAAGCTACGAAGCTTACTTTGTGTTATTTTCTTATGTTTTATGGAGAATTAAGGTTAGCTCGAATCCAGTAGTCGTCGGCAATATCATCACGCTATCGGACATCTAAGTTGGTACTTTTGAATTATGTATATATGGTATATGGCATGTATAGACTAGTTGTAGTACTTTGGTTGTGAGTATAGTCATGAGAATTAGCTTGTAAATGAATATGTTTGCTTAGTATAGATATAGCCATGAATGATGGCTTATTTTGGTATGTTTTGGTATAAATGTGGCTAAGGTATTATAGTTGTTCAAATGGTTATATTTTGAGTTTTGTAAATGATCTATATGGTGTGATTGAAGTTGGTAATTAGAGAAGTCATGTGCTTGTGAATAGATGCTTGATGATATAAGTTTTGAATAGGTATTTGGCATTAACTTGAGTATTGAATTTCGTAAAATTGGATATTGTATAAATGATGCACTTGAATTTGATTGATTGACAATTTAGTAAGAAGGTAATTGGAAATTTAATATGTGCTGCATTAATAAGTTAATTGAATGAAAATGTTACTATTCGAAAATTCCATTTAAAATGTTTAATATATGTATGCCTTTTAAGTCATTTGGGAAAAGTTGACTTAGATTAAGCGTTGCGATATATATATTTATACTTGGTATTTAAAACGCAATGTAATAAGCCTATTTTTAATTTGATAATTCGAATGTCTTGATAGTTGATCACATGATTTGGCTGTTGGATTTATATAGCACGTGTTGTATGACTTTAATGCATGGTTTGTATTTGTAATATGATTAATAATGCTCATTGAGTTAATTGGTTATATGCTTTATATATAAATGTATGAAATTGACTTATATGAATGAGTGAATGGTTGCTATCTGAAATTGTTAACTATTGTAAAGAGGTCAGTATAATTTGTGCATGATTTTTAATAATTGATCGTGATAATCTAGGTTTTGTTCGGTAATGCCTTAGAACCCTAATCTGACGACGGATACGGATTAGGGGTGTTATAGTACGTGGCAAGAAATCAATTGGCAAACTCGTCCTACATGTTGATTGAGTCCATCAGCTTTGAATCCAACCACATAAAAGCATTACCACACAAATAAAAGGAAATAACCGAAGATGAATAACATCATTGGATACACCATTATCTTTAAATGTATCACAAAGTGTAAGGAAGCGTTTTAAGTGTTGCTTAGGGCCCACATTCATAGTACCTCTAAATTGAATTTTATTTTGGATAATTTAAATCATCACCGGCTTAATCTCATAGTTGTCCGCATTGATAGCGGGATGGTTGATGCTCCCTCACACTGTGTCCAAATTCGGCACGGCATAATCTTGCAATGTTCGTTGCTTCATTTTTTGTGAGCCAAAGGAACGTACACTCTCCTCGACATTACGAAGACCAAAGGCAAGTTTCTCGACACTTGGATTATCGATCGGAGGATTGACAGTTAATGGTTCTATAGGTGGTGGTTGGGCTCCTCTTGGAAGTTGACCCCTCCGAGCATTTGTTATCAACCTTTTCAGCTGAGGGTCAAATGGGACTAACTCATTGTCACTGCGAATCATACACTAACACTGCAATAAAAAAAGCCAACCAATATAAGAACACTTAACAAAGAAATTAAACGAGCAAATGCAAGAAAGACAAGTGTTGTATCTATAGACTTAACTTTTGCTAATTATCTCCCTATTAAACATGCATTAATCAAGCAAATCACTCAATAACACACAAACTCCTCGAAAACGGTTGATCGCCTATAAACGAGTTAATAAATATAACACCAAAAATATCATAATTAAGAACAGCGATGTCCGCAAGTGCACGGGTAAAATTATAATATAGTTGTACAATGAAATACCGGAAGTATTCCGAGGATTGTACCCAAGGGAGAATGGAACAAATAATGAAAATATAAGCTTAGAAATAAGATAGAAATGTATATTGAATGATGTTTTCATGCTTGAGTTATACGGAACAAGAGTTTAGATAAGATTCTATGTATGGTGATAGGGTCCACTTATAGATGGTGATAGAGTCCCCTATATGTTTCATAATCACAAAATGCCAATTTATCATGGTTTGAATTATATGAGTTATGATGCGATATGAACTCTTATTTAGCATGAGTTGTAATTTGGTATGAACATTTATTTCATATGAATGTTCAATGCAAATTGATAAATTATGTAATCCGCCTATTTTATGCGAATTGCTTATTATATGTGCACTGCTTATTTTATGAGACCTGTTGTGTCGTGTGAGCTACTATTATGTGCAAACTGTAATAATATGTGAACTGTTATTGTACGCCTACTTTAACCTAATAGATGTGTTTATTTGTAGTATGTTTGAGCACTCACTGAGCTTCAATAAGCTCACTCTCTTTTAAAACATTGCAGTGATTTAGCTTGTGAAGAGGCAAGGAAGTGAGCTATCCAAGAGATCCAAAAACAAGCCTATATTTGGGTATGTTGATGTGTTCCCTAAACCAAATATGAAAGGGAATGTGGGACCAAATTATGGGATTTAGAATTAGACTTTATTATAATTATTGGATTGTAATTGGAGATTATGGACTCTTTAATTGGTTGGTTTGAAACTCTTATTATTGTTTTAGTTAGACAGTTTAATGGTGGATTATGACTGCTCGATAAATGGGTTGATTAATTGTTCAACTAACTTGTAAGTCTAGGTGGAAGAGCCACTGAGCATTGAGGTAAGACTTAGATGTTATACGTGTGTGTTGGAAAACAATTGTATGTTTAGTATGCATGAGATGTATAATTGGTCAAATTACGTAATTGTTAATTATCTGTGAACTAATTAAATGATAACTAATGAAATTCTGCATGATGTTTTAATAGAGCTTTCCAAAACAAAACTTGTGGATATACTCCTTTAATACTATTTTCAAACCTGGTGAAGTAGAGTTTTTCCAACATTTAACTATACTACATTTTAAATCTAGTCATATGTCATTAAATAAAACTATTTCCAGAACCCTTTTCGAACATAGCCTTTAAAAACACCTTGTTGCATGCATGCCTAATTAACTGAAGTTTTGGAGCAATTGTTTGTTAAAGATTAAATTATGAATTAGTCTTATTGTTGATTTGTTGATCAGAGTAGCGTAGTGGAAGCATGATATTAGGATTTTAAATATTCCATGTTTAATAATGTGGTGTGTTTGGTCGTTTGGTTTGTTTTGTGCAAGTTTAAACAAAGAGTCACTTCAGTGGCTAATGTGACGTTCGAAATTCAGGTCGGACTATCCCAGACGAGTTGGGGTGCCACAATCATTACCTCTTGACTCTAATTAACTTAACTGATTGGTTGATACTCATTTATCTCCCGACATCACTTTCTCAACCAGGATAAATTACGATTTACTAGGTTCATCTCACCTTTCAATCTCGTCTACCCTATGACAACTTATTATGATTGTGAAGCCTAACAGACTAAGAGCTCATAATTTACACCAACTAATCCAGCTCGAGAAATCCCAAATCCTCTGCTAGTCACATCCCCATCCACTCGTTAATCTCCCCTAAGAGATTTAGCCACTCATGTTATTCATAATCTCAACTTCGATTGAATAAACCATGTGAGAAACATAACCGATTCAGAGAAGAAAAGAGATGTGAATAGTTGTGGATTAAGTATCGAATAGAGAATAGAGTAGCAAATCTCTTGATTGGAATAATGAAATAAAACAAATGCAAAGTAAAATATAAATTGAATACTTTAACTAAATAAACAAGTCCTCGAATCAAAACTGATTCAAGAAGAAAAAACAAGAAAGTATTTGAAACCCAAAAAGAAAGTAAACTAAAACTAATTCTATACTACGAAAGTAAACTAAAACTAATTCTATACTATGAGGGTTTTTGAAAGCGTGTAGGATGAATTGATTACATTCAAACCCTAATGTTTTATTTATAGAGGTGTTGGCAACCCAAATTAGGTCTTCAGCACGACCTAAGTCTTCGTATAAGTTTGATTGCATGGACGAAAATAATCCCTGTGAACTTGAGCTACAATAGCCCGTTTTTAGTGAAATCAAAATAGTAGTTTCAGGACCACAAATCCGAGGCTAGAAGAAAATTTATTTTAAATTTATTTTATGGTCTACATTATGATAGAAATATCGTATAAAAATTTCGTTAAGAAATTTTACCGATTACATATTTAATTTGATTAAAATGACCAAATTGCACAAATTGCAAAAGTTGAATTCTAGTAGCTAAAGGGATCAAATAGCTATGAGATTCAAAATTAGAGGTCCTTACATGAAAAATATACCATTTAGAGGAGTTATTAGATAAGGATGATTATTCATCATTGGAAATTTTTTAAAAAAAGTAAAGGGTTAATTTGGAAATATGGTAAAATAATGATGATAAAAGAAATAAATAATTAAATTAAGTCATTTTTCATCATCTTTCCTAAATCAGAATACATGGAAACCCTAGTTATGAAGGTTGAAGATAGACAATCTTATTTTGCTTAATTAGATGAGTAATCTTATCTCGTTTTTAAATATTTTTATGTTTTAAATATCGTAATAGCTTAATCTAGCTATCTTGGAGATTAATTTGTAAAACTATCAAAGTATTAAGGCGTTTCCATGGATGAATATAGTTGAATTATGAAGTTTTATGCTAGAAAATGAAAGGTTGTTGATACATAAACAACTTTTGTAAAGAGAATTTTGATGGAATTATGATTTAGGGACTAAATTGTAAAGATGGAAAATTCATGGAAAAATTTTAAATTTTATGAAATACATGGGCTGCTATTGTGAAACTTGAAAATTGGCTAGGCTTGGAATAAGGATTAAATTGTATGAATTTCATTTTTCGAGCCTAGAGACAAAATTGTAATTAACTAAAAGTATAAGGGCAAAATAGTAACTTTCCAAAGATGTGTATTGGACTGAATTGAATGTGAATTGTATTAAATTGTGCTAAATTCATTTGTATAGATCTGGATAGACACAATACGGAGTTAGATCGAGGAAAAGAAAAAGTATCAGATTAGTATATTACAAACCTACGAACACTTATCGAGGTAAGTTCGTGTAACTAAATTGTATATTTATATGTTTAAATTGAATGATATGCATGTGAAATGTATAATTTCCATGTATAAGTATTGATCACATATTCTAATATATTTGACAAGTACCAAGTCCCGTTTGAACCTAAGAAATTTGATGGATACAAATGACATTATCATTAAGGGTTCCCGATTGGTTGTGGTCTTGCATGTGTAGCGGACACACCACAGCTTTTATGACCATCCTGTTATATGGCTCTCACTAGCTTCCTGATATCTGGCTCGCAAGAACTTCCCGTTACATGGCTCACATGAGCTTCCCGTTATATGGCTCGAAAGAGCTTTTCAATTACTTACTCGTATAGGCATATCTGTATATGAATTGATGGATTACAGATTTGTACATATTGTGTGTACTACCCGTGTATCCAACAATATTTTAAATGGTTTAATAGGAAATGTTTTGTTATAAGAAAATGTGAATCCGATACAAACTGTTATCTGTATATATATGAAATCACATGGAAATGATAATACATGATATATGTAAATATGAGATGGGTGATACAGGTATGGAACTTTTTTGGTGACTTTAATCATCCATGATTAAGGGTTATTATATGATATTACTTGGAAAACATGTTGGGGTTATGTGTTTAGGCTTTTGTCCAAGTTGTCTGGAATATGTTTTGTATGCTTACCTTATATGTGAAATAATGGTGAGTTAAATTTCATGTTATACGAACTTACTAAGCATTAAATGCTTAGTCTGTTTTATTTTTCCTGTCTTATAGTAACTCAGAAGCTCGTTAAGGTTGGAAACTGGTCGGAGCTACATCACACTATCCATCGGTCTTTTCGGTATAATTAGTAAATCAACTTTGGTTATAATGGCATGTATAGGTTAATTTCGCCATTGGTGGCATGTAAATGTTTTGTTGTGTTTAGCCATTTGAATGGCTTATGTTTGATACATTTTGATATATAAGTATATGGCCTTATCATGGTTGATGTGTGTTTTGGTATGATTGAATGATGGTTAACTAATAGGCATATTGAGGCATGGTTTGATTTGGTATATTTGGTACAAATATGTTTATATATGTAATTGATCAATTTGATAAGCATGGATACTTGGTCATGTATGATGATATGTCATGCATAAGACTTGGTTTGGCTTGATTTGAATGCTTTGTTGTGGTTTGTTGATGTGTTAAAGTGTTAATGTAGGTGGAAGACAAATTAGGTGAGAAAAGTGGCTAGAAAAATGGCCTATTTTGTCCACATGGGCAGAGACATGGGCATGTGTCTCAGCCGTGTGTGACACACAGCTAGGTAGCACGGTCGTATGTCCCCTGTATCTTAAATTTTGTACAAGTCAGTATACTTAAAATTTGTTCACACGACCTAGCACACGGGTGTGTGGTTTGGCCGTGTGTCCCTTACATCTTATAAATTGCAAAACAGAATGCTCAAATTATTCACACAGCCTGGCACACTGGCGTGTGTCTTGGCCATGTGACCCCTGCACCTTATTAATGCAAGTTAGTATGATCACACGGCCTAGCACACGGGCATGTGTCTTGGCCGTGTGACCCAAGCCAGAGAGCTCCTAAGTTTAGACAAGGGCTGGGACACAGACGTGTGTCCCTAATTTGAATGCCCACATGGCCTAAGACACGGGTGTGTCTCTTGACCGTGTGAGACACACGGCCTGGCCACACAGGCGTGTGTCCTCGGCACTTTTGAAAAATTGTAATGTGTTTTGAAAAATTTTCTAAGTACCCGGTTTAGTCCCAACTTATTTCTAACATGTATTTTGTGCCTCGAGGGCTCATATAAGGGACTTTATGATTGACTTCTGATATGAATACTATATGATGTGAAATATCTGTTTACTTGATTTGTAAATTTTGGTAATACTTCGTAACTCTGTTTTGGCGACGGATACAAGTTAGGGGTGTTACATGGGCAGCACGTTGACGTGTGTTGCGCCACACCCCTTTCATGGTGAGACATAACACCATAAAGCTACCTTGTGTTGTTCATTTGGTGATTTGGCATCTCGAGAAGCTTGTGCATCACTCGACCCTTGTTTCCACTTCAATTGGGCCTTTATATCTTCATCCTACACACTCAATTAAACCAATTAGCACAACCAAAGGCCCATGTCAGCCTATTGGGTCACAAAACCTATAAAATGTGTTAAAAACACTTATTTTTATTAACTTTTAATCCTAAGTCCTAAATATTGAAAATGTAAATTAAAATCCTAAATTTCTTAGAAAACAAGCTCTTTAAGTGTGAAATTAACCTTAATTAACTACTACATTTTACGACAGGTCAACGATGCCAACAACTTGATCGTGCCCCAGCATATGTGCACTGGGGCTAAGAATCAACACAAAAATAATCAATAATCTAGCAGTGTACTACAAGTGTGATAGGTCGAGTTGTAACATTTTTAGCATTACAATGGATCACTCAAGTATTCCAAGGATCGAACCCAAGAGAATTCATGGACTAAGTGATTCCTAATTGAAAAGCATGCAACATTTAAGTCTACTTAACTACTTATTAAGTTCTGTATTATGATAATTCATGATTAGGGATAATTAAGCTAAGTAACTACCTAACATTAATTAGGACTAAATTGTAAAACTATAAAACTACAAAATTAACAATCTAATAAACAATAGTGGTTGGTTGACTTCTATGTTGCTGATTAGTCTTTGGATTAGGTATCTAAAAAGCCTAAACTTCTAATTGGCTCAATTTTACCTTTCGGTCACCATTTTACCAAATTAGATGATTTAGTCCAATTTATCTCTCGACCGTACCAAACTAACTCGGTATAAATGAATTGATGCTCAAAAGGACTCCTCTCAGTCTCACTTAGCTATATGTTCCCTTAAAGGAGTCAATTTTAAGTTTTAAATTTTATTCAATTTAGTCTAGTTTTTACAATTTAATCCTTGTACCAAAAACTAACCAAGTAACATTTCAATCAACCAACCACCATATTTTTAGTTACCTAACATCATTTGCATACAAACAACAACCCAATAAACATTCAAAGCATACATTAGATTGAGCACAAAAAGTAGGGATAAGAAAGTTTAGTAGTTTCTTTATGGATGCTTGAAGGAGAAGATGTAGGCAACAATGGAGGTGAAAAAAAATTAGCAATGATCAAATCTCTAATCTTTTAAAATGAAAATAAAGTTGACCTATATAAAACCTTTGAATGAAATTGAAAACACAAGCTAAAGTTTGAGTATTAAAATGTAAATAACACCTAGCTACAGTAACAATTAATCAACTAACAGGTAAAAACCAAAAACCTGATAAACTAAAACCCTAAAAAGATGATAAAAAGTGTGTGGAATAATGTTAAAGGTAACTCATTTAAATTTATTAGCCAACAACTTAATACAACCCAAAATTTTTGGAAAAGAATGCCCCAAAACGCTAAATTATGATTAGGGTTGGTGTTGGACAAAAACTATCCCTGCAGTTAATTTTCTCCTCATCTAGTAGTAGTGTAACGACCTGAAAGTTAGTGGTGTCAAAAAGTATGATTTTAAAACCCTGTTTCCATAAACCATGCTCGTAAATATTATTATTAAATATTTAAGGAGTTATATTAAAAGTGAATTAAATTTTAGACGGGTAATCTTATCGAATTAATGCTTAATTACAATACTAAGACTAAATGGTTAACGTGTCAAAAGTTCAATAATCAAAGGATTTATAAGTAAAGGCAAAGATTTAGGATTGAAACAGAAATTTTACCATTTCAATATGTATAGTGGATTGTCATGAGGCAATTATTATATATATGTTATAAATATTAGAATTAATAAATTTAAATGTTATAAAAATATAATATAATAAAATAAAACTTAAGTAGTGGAAAACCAAAAACAAACACATTTCTTATTCATTTTCTCAAAGCTTCAAAGCATAGAAAAGAAAGGGGGAGAATGCACAGTTTAGGGTTTCAAAATTTCAAGCTTAATTTGGTTAGTTCAGTTTAGTCCTTTTTTTAATTTTTATGTATTAGGAATCCTAATAGTTCAAGCTAGCTGACCCATGTCATAATTTTCAATATTGTTCAAGAATTAGGATGTTACCATTGTTGATCAATTGAGACTTGAGGTGTTATTTTGTTAGATTTTAAGTTTAGTATTGAAAAAAAAAGACTAAATTGTAAAGTCAATTAATGATTTTGTGCAATAGGGACTAAAATGCAAAAATTTTAAAATTTGTGGTACAATCAAAAAAAGGAAGTCTTATAGGGACTCTAGTGAAGTTGGCATAAAATTAAAGGGCTAAATGTGACAGTTATGTTAGTCCCAGTTTTAGGGACTAAATTGAATAAAAATGAAAAAATTGCCTAAATTAGAAATTAAATGTTAAAATAGTTATGTATTGATAATTTTATATGTTTTCTTAATTCGTAGCTAACATCAACTCGGAATCCTTGAAAAATAAAAGGAAAAGACAAAGTGACGAATAGCTCGGAGTTTACGGTTTATGTTTATATAATCCAAACTTTTTGTAAATTGTTGCATTTTAAATTGTTTGTGTATGGTAACGATATGAGATAAGTCATTTTTGGTAATGAAATGAATTGGGTTGAATTGAATTAACTGATATATCTGAGGACTAAATTGAATATTTATGAAAAGTGTATATATTTGTTCAAATGTGAAATTGAGTATGTATTGTGATGATTTATTGCTTTCATATGTAAAAATAATATTTTTATGATAAAAATAAATTTGAATTGAGATATTTGTTGATAATGAAGCACAAAATGGAAATCCTATTAGTTGTTTGGGCCAAGTCGGATATAGTTGGTATGCCACAGGATAGAAAAAAGTTCATGGTTACTTCGACTACAAGTCGATGAGGTATTGAGTGCCAATTTGCTTCAGTTTAACCGATGAGACATTGGGTGTCAACTTATTTATAGCACTGGGCGCAGTTATTTGCTTCGGATTTATTCGATGTGGCATTAGGTGCCAAATTGGTGTTTGGTTGGATTCATGTATCCGTTAGAGTCTGAGTCATTTTAATAGGGAAATAAATGGTAAAATCGAGATAATATCAGTAAAATGGAAAATGATATGAAATGAAATGAAATGTGAATGGAACCCAAAATGGTGGATGGAAATGTGAATAAAAAATGGTGATGATCAATGTATGTATATGAATTTGAAAGGCTGGATGGAATATATTCATGTATGAATGAGTCATCATATGTAATATAAGAGATAATTGTCATGCAATGATGTTAGATTGATGAATTGATTTTGATCAAAGGAATGGGTAAATTGTTATTACTAAATAGTTATATTGCATATCATTATTTGATTTAAATTTTGATTCTTAATGATATTTATATTGCTTAAATGTTTGGTTTATAGAAATACCACTGAGTTATACTAAATGTACAGTTTTTTTTTCCATCCGCGGGGTAGGTACTTAAAGATTCGATCATCGATCCAGCATCTAGTGGCAACCCCGAACTTAAATGTTGGCGAATTGTTCATTTTGGTCTTGGCATGTACCTAGGATGTTTTATACTTATGATTGTCAATTTGTATTTTTTTTTGGCAATTTGGAGGCTATGTATATATGTATATATGTGATGGTAATAGTCAAGTTCTTAATGACTTGTTAGTTTGCTTGTGTAACACCCCTAACCCGTCTTTGTCGCTGGATTAGGGTTACAAAGTATTACAATAGTTAATGAATTCAATAACAATCTAAAAAAATTAAAAATAAATTTAAATATCAAATATTCATAACCAATTACTATACATAGGATATATACAAATACAGGCCTTAAATTGAGCTTACATAGCCCTAAAATCAGTTTGGAAACAAATAGGGACTAATTTGAAACAAAATAGAAAAATGTGGAAAAATTGAAAACAGGGGTCACACGGTCATATGGCCAGACCGTGTAACAGAGCCCAAACCGTATGGCTCTAAGACTTGGTTGTATGGCCAAACCGTGTAACAACCTAATGCCGTGTATCTCAAGGTCACACAGTCGTGTCACCAAGCCGTGTAACAACCTAATGTCATATGAGAAATCTTGCACCAAAAATCAAATAGGCCACATGGTTGTGTAAAGTGACCGTGTGTGGTACACGGTCGTGTGGCAAGTCGTGTCCCAGGCCGTGTCCACCTAAAATTACTTCTAAAACAAGTCAAATCGTCAACCATGTCTCTGGTATCAAGCCAAACCATTTCCAACTATTTTCACATATTCAAAACACGTTGAAACATGCTTAGAACATACCAAAACATTCAACCTAAGTGCCTAACCAATATGCCCTCTTTGGCACCACAAATCGAAAACCAATTTAGATTCACATTTAATGATCAGAGGTTTCTACCTTATGAACATGTCAAATATACCAATTTACCATTTCATTCACATCCATTTTACCATAAATCAAACCACATCTAAAACCAAACTTTCAAGATAATGAATCACACCACTTATATATATATGAGCATACCAAATTAAAAGTACATATTAAGTAGCCCAATTTCCATATTTGCAAAATAAAAAACAAACAACATAGTTATATACATATGATCCTTAAAATCCTAGTACATGTCATTTATAACCAAACCAAAATGATTAAACTTCTACTGAGTCAAAGAACGGATAGTGTGCACTCCGACTTTAACTTCCAACCGACCTTGACTTCCGATGACCTACAGAGAATGAAATACAATGGTTGTAAGAAATCAATGCTTAGTAAGCTCATATATAACGTAAAATCAAACTTACCAAATAAAATTCAACTAAACAATTCATGCATAAAATTCATTAGACAGCTTGTAAGCTCATTTGTCTCCTATGCACACCACAACCTCACAAGGTTAGTGAATTTACAAATATGAAACTTATAACCATATCATACCATATCATATTCATAAATAGCATATATAACTCAATCATATCATTTTCTTTCAACATCACACATTTTCATTTCAAGAATCCATATTATAAATCTATTTCCATATAACCATTTCATATAACTCTTTCATATATCATTTTTATACCCAATGAACCACAGTGAAATAACATTGGATACACGGGAAAATGCTCACACGAGCTGTAAAATGGGCCTACTCACATGAGCTATAGGTCAGGATGTTAAGCTACATGTGTTGCTCATACGATCTGTGGAGAATCTATAACAAATGAAGGACCTCAGCCATCGGTAGGACATCCAAGACCAGCACACGAAACTATAATAACCCTAATGACATGTCATTTGTATCCTAAGCACTCACAAGGTTCAAACTGGTCATTTCATATCCAAAACATATAATTTTTTACACATTATTTCATCACAAGTACTTATCCATGTAATTTTCCATTTTCAATCATAACCTTCAATTTAGTTAACATCATAATTTAATCCAAATCATTAATTATCACATAACAATCATTTTAATCTATACATAACACAAATTTTAATTAACGTTTTACCCAAAACAGCAATTGATAAGCTTAATCAATATACGAACTTACCTAGACAAAAACGGTTACGAATACGATGTCGACGACTACTCCACTAACTTAGCTTTTCTACGGTTTGAGTCTGATTGATTTTTTTATCTAAATAATAATTTTCATTCAATTAATCAATTCAAACAGCTTAAATAATCAAACTTATGATTATAAGCCCTTTTATTATCAATTTTCAAAATTACCTTAACCTTTTACCCTTTATGCAATTTAGTCCCAAAACTTGAAACTTACAAATTAATCACATTTAACCACAAATAATGCTAGACGAATTTCCTGCGGTCTCTATAAAGCCCATATTTATCATGATTTCTCAAAATTTTCATGAATTTTTATCATTTAAACAATTTAGTCCTTTAACATTAAAATTACTAAAAACTACTTTACAAAATAGTCTTATTTAACAACCAAGCTTAATAATATATCATCAAACTTTAAAAACACCTCATACTCATCAATGGAATAATCTAAAAAATTTAACAGTTTCACGAATTAACCCCCAAGTTAGCTAAATTAAGCTAAAACGATCTCAAAAACATAAAAACCACTAAAAACAGAAGCTAGAATCACTTACATGCAAAGAAGAACATGAACCGAACCTTCAAGATTTCTTCCTACAGTGTTTCAGTTGAATAAAAAAACAATTGAAGAAGATGATAGTTCTTCTTATTTGTTTTTCATACTATTTACTTATTTACCATTTTACCCTTATAAAATTAATGAAAATTTCTTTAATAAACAAGTCAAAATCGTCCACTATATACAAATATGGTCTAATTACCAACTAAGTCCATCAAGTCAAATTTATAAAGCCATTTAACACCTTTAACTAATAGCAATTAACTTATGCAGCTTTTACGATTTAGTCCTTTTTACTTAATTAACTATCTTAACGTTAAAATTTTCTAACCAAATTTTAATACAATCTTGAAACAACCCTATAAATAATAAATAAATAATAAAATACTGACTCACTTGTCATAATTGTGGTCCGGAAACCACAATTTTCAACACCACTAAAAACGCGTTGTTACAACTTGGGTTATATGCCTAATATCCTTATGGATGAGGAAATATCATGCTACGCAATATGCTTTTGGTTTATGCTTGGATATGACGTTATTATGAATGAAAATGCATTGTTAATGCATATTTTTATAGTGCTAAATATTAGTTTTAATTGGTATATAATTGTAACACTAATTAAGTGTTAATTGATCTAAAATAGTAAGGGTACTTTAATATAAACCCAAAGTCTAATTATAATTATAATTATTTTATGTGAATAATTTGTTATCAATGTAATTTTATATTTAAGATTTAATAAAAACATTATTATATTATATTATTGATTCTATAGATTTAAAAATATGAGAAACATAGATAATACCTAATTTATAATTGATTGATTTTCTTTATCTTAATTTCTCAAATAGATATGAGTCATACTATTTGTTGAGTTGGAATTTGTGTTGAATCATACCAATTTGATTAGATGTAGTTATTATTTATAAAAAAATTAATATCTAATGTAATTATAAATATATTTATTTTCTTTTGAGTTTTGAAATATAAATTAAGAATAAATAAATTTATACATTATAGATTAGATTATTAACATATTGATATTATTTTTTATTTATAATTTTAATCTCATACATTTAATTTTATTAATTATAAAAAATTAATTTTAACATTATTAATTATTTTCATATTTAAAATAAAATCATATATATAATTATATTTATTTAATTAAAAAAACTTGGATTATTATTATTTTTAATTTATCCAATTATATTTAATGATTTTATAGTTTTATAATTTTATTAATTAATAATATATTATGTTATTTTTTAAGTAAAACTTTTAAAAGATATGACCAAATTAATTAATTTCACATTAATATACTATCATATTAATTAATATTACTTTTATTATTATCACATAAGGATACTAATAAATTATTATTTGAGTATTCTTGTTAATTCAAAAAAAATAATTTAAACTCGTGTTTTTAGATATACTAATTTCTAATGGTACATGCTTGCATGTAAATTTATTTTTTTAATTTTTAATTAGTTTTTAAATAATTTATTTTAATTATTGTTACATATCATTGATGATGATTATTTCTTTTAGTTTTTAAATAATATACAAATTTGAAATTTCTTTCTAAATCCAGACTGTGCCAGACCACAAAATAATACAAAAGGAATAGATTATTCAGCCTTCATTAAAATGGAGAAGGCAAGTGCCACCCAGCGTTTTACATGCTAGAGGCTTCAAGAATCCAACCTAGTCAACTATGCAATCATGCCTTGATGCCAAGAAGCACAACTCTGGAGCCAAGTCTATCAGGTTGAAACTCACTAGTGAGAGAGTTGCTAATTTTTAATGCAAGGATCAATCTCTTTGACAATGTACCTTGTGATAAGTCAGTTGTTTCCAGCTGTACCCGTCACCTACCAATAGTCACGGCAAGAACAGAAACCATCCTTGAAATGGTGAAAACGGGTAGCATCTCTTACAATAATTTCTCTTCCAGAGAGTTTGGATATAAATTTAATGGCAGAGTGACAATCATTACAGACTCTGAGGTTTTTCATGATCCTCAAAGTGGTGTTCTCTGGGGTGCTTATTAGTGCAAAAGCAATGGCCAATTTCTCACTATGATGTCTAAGCATCTGCTCCTTTACTTCCTCCTCAAGGTCATGTAACACTGATTCAGTGTCTGGAACAAAGCCCATCTTTTTTATATCTTCCCATATCTTTGCCATCATCTTGTAGATTTCATCTTTCTGGGGGTGAAGCCCATCCTCAGCTCCGAAGACATGGAATTTGTTCTTTATCTGAACCCAACTTATTCCCTGTTCTTTCTTTACCCCTCCATCCTTCATTAACTTGCGAATTTTTGCAGCATCGTCCCACTTTCCACAAACTGAATACAAATTAGCTAGGGCTGAGTAGGCCCCACTATTGTCAGGGTCAATAAGGAGCAATCTTTCAGCTGCAACCTTTCCAAGTTCTACATTCTTATAAACCTTACAAGAAGATAAAAGTGAACCCCAAGTTACAGCATCTGGTTCAATGGGCATTTTTTCAATAAAATCATATGCCTCTTGTGTCAATCCAGCTCGCCCAAGAAGGTCAACCATCAGTGCATAATGGCTTAGAGTAGGTTCAATCTTGTGAAAATCTTTCATCATATTATAATACCTACGACCCTGTTCAACCAGTCCCACATGTGTACAAGCAGAGAGTACACCTATATATGTTATATGGTCAGGCTTAATTCCTGCTGCCAACAACTTTTCAAAATGCTCAAGGGCTTCTTCTCCAAGACCGTGTTGAGCAAGAGCCATTATCATAGATGTCCAAGATACAACATCTCTGAACCAATGTATCTGATTGAATACTTTCCTTGCACAATTAATGCTTCCAACTCTAGCATACATCGTAATTAGAGCATTGTTCACAGAAACCAAGGATGCTTGACCAGTTCTTATTGCACTTGCATGAATTTCTTTGCCATGATTCAATGAAGTCAAGCTTGAACTGACACTCAACATGGCTGCCAGAGTGAAGTTATTTGGTTTAGGACCATCTCTAACCATTAACCTAAAAAGCTCCACTGCATCAGTATTCAAGCCATTCTGCAAGTATCCAACAATCATGGCAGTCCATGCAACTACATCACGGTCTTTCAGTGAGTCAAATATCTGCCTAGCTGGTTTTAAATCTCCAAGCTTAAGATATCCATCCAGCAAAGATGTAAATGCAATAACATCAAGGCGTGAAATCCCACTCTGCTCTACAATCTTTTGAGCAATTTGAACACCACCTAACTTTGCATACATTGAGATCAAGGCATTTCCTACTGGCCCATACGTATCGAAGTTGGTGCTAGCAATACGAGCATGGATTTGTTTCCCAAGTTTCAACATCTCAAGGTTGGTACAAGCTGATAACGCATTAATAAACGTGAATTTATCAGGAAGCAACAAAGAATCCCTCAGCATATTACTAAATGTACATAAAGCATCAAAATCATGCCCATGTTGATTGTAACCTGCAATCATCGAATTCCATGTCACTATATCTCTTTCACTCATCCTTTCAAATTGTCCACGTGCAAGATCAACTCGTCCGTGCTGCATATGCAACGAAATCATAACATTCCAACTCGATGTGTTCCTATATTCCATCCTATCAAAAATAACTCTTGTCATCATTGGATCACCAGACTTTGCATACATATTTAACAAAGAGTTAACTACACTAACATGACCACTAAGCCCAAACTTGACGACGAAAGAATGTACCTCTCGACCAATATCTAAAGCTTTAATAGCAGCGCATGATGCAAGAACACTAGTAATCGTGTATTGCGTTGGTATTACTCGTTCTTTAATCATTTTATCAAACACTTTTAAGGCACTTTCAAAACGACCCAACTGATTGTACCCCATAATAATCGTGCTCCAGGAAACAGAATCACGATTCGGTATCTTACGAAAAATTTCAGTAGCTTCAGACATTTTAGCCTGTCTGGAATAAGCTGATAAAAGGGTATTCCACGTGAAAATAGTTTTCACAGGCATTTCGTCGAACAATAACTGAGCATCGGAAAAGCACCCAGTTCTGGAGTAAAAATTCATGAGATTGTTGAGTAAGATGACACTAAAGTGAAGCCCAGATTTGATAATTCGGGCGTGGACCAATTTCCCGGCTAAGAGGTCATTGGATTTGAGGCTTTCTTGGAGGAGACGAGCGTTGTGATATGATAAAGAGAATGGGTCTGGGATGTTCATTTAGTTATCGTATTTGAAGAATAAATTCAATTAAGAATAATTACAAAAACAAAAACAAAAAAAGTAACTTCTTCTTTGTAACATGGTGTCATTTCGACCCGAGCCCACTTTCAGGGTTCTCAACGGTTAGGAATTCGAAAAAAGGGACCGAGAATAATGAAGTCGACGTGAATCGAACCTGCAACCTTTTGAACTGAAGACTACCATTGCGCCACGACCTCGGGTGGTAACGAAAAACCTATCTGCTTTAAATACAAAAGAATATAGTGTCTGCATATTTCACGCATACAGCAAAAGAATGCCATTTAACAGCAACTTTCGTTACTGGAATGCTTGAAATCATGTTAGTCGGATCTTTTAAAAGTAATTTATATAATACTTGTGTTTGTTTTGCAATATATATATATATTAGTATCAAGTATATGCTTCACAAAAATTTAAAGCATATTGAATTTTATTAACTTGTTGCATATAAATTATTAAATTATTGATTTTTATTAATTTTTTACTTATAAATTATTAAACTGTAAATTTTTATATTAACGAATGTTACTCAAAATTTGTAAGTTAAAATATTCCCTTTTCGAAATCATATATATACAAAAGTAAGGTTTTCTTTGAAATCCCACATCTAAACGGTTTTTAATATTATTAACTCACATAATTTTCATTAAAACTACAAGTTATGTTTATGATAACAATTTTGCAATTAGAAATGGAAACGTGCAAAAATTACGTTGTTGTTTCCTCCATTTAAGATTAAACATCCATATTTAAACAAAAAGTAATTATAAATTATTGCCTAAGTATATGAAAGAAAATAAAAAGGAAATATTTACATTTATATATTATATTAATGAATTTAATAATTTAATTATTGAAATATTAATAGTAAATAATTATAAATATATATAATTAATTTGTCGTTTTTCCTATGAGATGGATCGATAATATAACAAAAATGACAATTATTTAAGTATTTTTTATGCAACTTGGATTAAGAGATAAATTAATAATTACTAGTAATTTATAATATTCAAAAGCATTAACTTATACATATCATGCACATTTAAAGATTTTGGGAAAAGAACAAAAAAATGCTCTAGTCTTCTTCGGTTTCTACTGCAGAGAGAAATGAAGAAGATGATTCTCTTCCTAAGGATTCTAACACAAAGAAGGTTTGATTTAAGAAGTCGGATGCGATTCCTGAAGATGTGATGGTTGTGGAGCCACAACCAATGCCTTCTGTGTCATGGAAGGATATGCTAGTGAGGAAGGAAACTATTGTTCAAAATAATACAAGTGATGGTCAATTTTTTGCTGATAATTTCTCCCTCACAAAGCAGGATGTCAAGAAATATTTTGTTGATGGTGTTCCTTCCATTGATTTCTCGGAGAGAGTATATCAGCTTTTGGAAAAGGAAATGTCAACCTCTGTGGTACTTAAAATGTTGGGACGGAACCTTGGTATCATGACTCTGCATAATAGATAATATGGGATTTGGAGACCGTTTAAGCCTTTTCAATTAATGGATATTGAGGGTCTATTTGATAGGGGGAAAATATTTTTCGGAATTGGTTTTCCCCATTTTCCAGCGTTTGATTGGAGGAAAATATTTTCCTCACGTAAAATCAATTACAAACACAGGAAAAAGAAGCCTTTAATTTTGGAAAATGTCTTACCGATTTGGAATCAGTAAGACATTTTTCGATTTTTCCAGCGTTCTCCCTTCTCTACACTCTCGTTCTCCCTTCTCCTCTCTACACCGATCTGGTTTTGTTCTCCCGTTCATTCTCCCTTCTCCCTTTCGTTCTCCCTTTCGTTTTCCCTTGATTTGGTTTCGGGCTCCTTTTCCCCCATTGATTTCTTCTTCTTTTATAAATTGATTTGGGGATTTTCTGCTTGTTTTTGTCTGAGATCTTGCTTAGGTTTTCTGCTAGTTTGGCTATGTTGCTTGGCTTGTCTTGGGCAGACTTTCTTCACAGACTTGCTTTAGAAAGGTATATTTTCTTCTCCATAGTTTTGTGAATCGGTTTCTTGTCCATAGTTAGAAAGATTTTGGCCCCTGTTTATGCTAAATGTCACCTCTGCTCTCACTAATCTGTGCGTGCTTTTTTTGTTTGATTTTAAGTGTATTTTTTAGCAGATCGAAGCTTGTTTCGCTGTTTTTGATCAAAGTGTTTTTTTTATTTTTCTTTTGATTTTCGGTTTTTGATCGAAATTCTGTGTTTTTCTGTTTGTTTGTCACTATCTCGTTTACTAATTTTTCATGCAATTCTTAAAGAGTATTATATCATAATGGATTCTTTTTAAGTCTCTATTTGGTTGATAGGAAAATTCTAGAATTATATGAAAAAAGAAATGCAAATTTAAGTCTTGTTCAGAAAATGATTTCTACTTCGATTTTGTTTTATTATTCTATTTTGCACGTTCTATTTCGTGCAATGCTTCATCGTATCCCTATTATGTTACTCGTACTCAGATTTGTATATATGTATATGCATCTGATAATAATATGTTCAAAGAATTACAACATTTGATGTTGAAGAACAAGAAATTAGCTTCTTCGTTTTCTTTTTTTTTGTTTAAGTGATTCTGTTTTAAGTATATGTTTTACCTTCTGCAGCCATTTCATATCTTTCAAGCCTTCCCTCCCAAAGCAGGCCAAGGTGAGGATCTTTGACTGGTTGTGAAAAGTGAAAGAAAAGCTGGTAAATGATTCTTGTTATGCTTTAAGTCTAGCATTACGTAAGCAGGGTTTGTGGTTCATGTTTTTAAGTATCTGCTTTACCTTTGTTCTCCAGAGTAGTTGAATATTTGTTTCACAGCTACATATATAGGAATTTGTGGTTCATGTTTTTAAGTATCTGTTTTAAGTATCTGTCTTACCTTCTGCTGCCATTTCATATCTTTCAAGCCTTCCCTCCCAAAGCAGGCCAAGGTGAGGATCTTTGATTGGTTGTGAGAAGTGAAAGAAAAGCTGGTAAATGAAACTTGCATTTGTGTCGTAGAGCCTCATTCGAGGGCATAGCTTTTAACACGCTCTTATATAGAAAATAGTCATAATTGAGCATAATGCAATTTCAGTTCAATATTTCATTTCATTTATCAAGGTTTCAGTTTTGTATATGGCGGTGCTGCATTGTTGATATTATCCCAATTATGAGATATTATTCCAATGATGCTAAAAGAGAATGGGGTAGAGCTAACAAGAACAAATTCATAGCATTTGGATGGTTTTAAATAGTTGTGCAAACACTTTGAGTGTAAAACTGCTTCATGATATGGTTGTGGAAAGATTGTGGGTTAAGCAAATGGCACAGTTTCTGTTTTAATGTAGTAGGTTATACATTGGTTTTGGTTGCATTTCTTGGTGGATGCCGTTTGAATAATAAATTAGAATAACTAAAATTTTTTCTTACACCGATTTTAATTTTGATTCGTATAGTGTACACTGACTAAAACATTTCACACCGACTAATGCACGAACAATACTAAAAAATTATTTTTTACCAACTTTATGGATAATAATTTAATTAAAGATACAACATAATGAAATATGGATTATTCGTTTTTCTTTTATTTACAAGTAACCGATATCAAAATATTTTACGAAAAATCTGATTAGTATATTCTCAAACTAGAATCTATATCAAATTGGTCTCTATAATTTAATTAAAAATACAACCAAAGTTTTTTTAGTTAAAAGTAAGAAGCATAGAAAAATTTGGCTTCAAAAATTTTCTTAGGGTTGAAGATATTGATACATTTATGTGGTGTAATATTATGCACTTGGACAATGTTGTTACTAGGTGGTGTACTACTAATTATGTATTTGGATAATATTATTTCTAGTACTTATTGTGGTTTCGAAGCAATTTATAATTATTCAATATTATTACTAGTACTCATTGTGGATAATATTTTTTCAATTTCTAACGATCAATATTGTAGCTTAATAATTGAGTATTATTATAAATAAATCATTGCAATATATGTAAAAGCAATTTAAAATATAAAAATTTATTAATATATGTAAAAAATAACTTTTCCAGAAAATATTTTCAGGAAATCTGTCAAACAGCAGAAAATATTTTACACAGATTCAATCAAACACCAAAAAATATTTTCCAGTAAATCATTTTACAGAAAAGTAAAACATTTTCCAGAAATCATTTTACAGAAAACATTTTACTGGCAATCAAACGGACCCTGAGAATGGTTACTTTCCTGCAAAATTTCAAAGCACTGGCGACTATGACAAGATTCTATCCTAGGGTCCATGGGTTATTTTCAGTCATTACCTAACCATCCAACCTTGGACAATTGATTTCAATCCTAGTTTACCTTACCCTAATATGGTCCTCACATGGATACATTTTCCTGGTCTTCCCAATCATTTATACAAAAAAAAAAGATTCTTATGGAGATTGAGGGAATGATAGGTAAAGTAACAAAATTGGACTTTAACACAAATAGTAGACCGCGAGGTCGTTAAGCTCGCATGGCAGTTTATGTCAATTTAGGGCGACCATTAATCTCTAAGATTTTCATCAATGGTAACCCTCAAAGGATCGAGTACAAAAACCTACATGTGGTTTGCTTTAATTGCGGTTGCTATGGACACGCCAAGGAAACCTGTCCATTAGTCACACAATCCTCAAGGGAAAAAGAGAAGGGTAAGACGTCAGAAATAACTTCTGTAATTCTTGCGGTGGCTAGAGAAGGAAACTATGGTCCCTAGATGCTGGTGGAGCGGAAGACCAGGCGTGACACCTTAGATGGGATCAAAAAAAGGAAACAATATTAAAGGGGAGAAAAATATGGGATCATGTTATCAATCACTAATAGACTTGGAGATGATTGCAATGGAGGAGGAAATGAATAAGGAAACCCAAAGAGTTTTGAAGAAAAAAGGGAAAGCTGTTTTAATTAGTCCTCAAGAAAAATCTTCACGGGTAAAAAATTTGCTAATGATGCTCTAAAAAATTTAATCTGGGCCTGTCGGTGGGGAAACATTTAAAGGATCAAGCCCATGTCCCTATAACCACTAATATCATGAATGTCCATATCACGGGTGGGATTAAGACGAGCTTGGTTCTACAGGTTTCTTTGGCTATTAAACAACAAACTTCTTTGACTAGTAACTAGAGGTGTTCATGGGTCGGCGGCCTGGCCCGGCCCGATGACCCGCCCAAAATATAGGAGGGTTAGGGTAAAAATATAGGCCCGAAATATAGATTTGGGCAAAAACGACCACTTTTTTGGCTCGGGCATGGCCCGAATATAATAAACATATTTTTTTATTTTAAAATATTTTTAAAATACTTTTTTATTTTTTTTTTTAAAATATTTTTAAAATACTTTTTTTATTTTTTATTTTTAAAATAAATTTTTGGTGCTTATTAAAAAAATGGGTTGGGCCGTGCCGGGCCTAGGCCTAGGACGCGGGCCGAAATTGTAACACCCCAAACCTAGCCTAAACATTAGGGCTGAATCTGGTGATGTCATATTGTAACACCTCTTACCCGTATCAACGCTGGAATAGGGTACGAGGCATTACCAGAATAAATACACTTATAGACATATTAATCCGAGTTATAAAATTTTATCCAAATTAAAACTTTCCAATTGTTATTCTTGGGTCGTTAATTAGGGTTTACTTGGCTAAATATACTCACAATCTTTCACTTCCTCGTAACTGATTTCACTTATTCAAGCAGATGTACATAAACACACATTCCATCTATTTAAGTAAATTCGCTTATCATATTCACTTAATCAAATATGTTGAGCAATAGCATCATATAATCACCAACATACTTGGATGAGCTTATCGCAACATAAACTATTTTTTAACTTATGATCATCTCTTTTCATACATGAAAACGTACATATCACGAATTTTTATTCTTACCTTTCCAAATTCCAACATAACGTGAGCATATTTCATTCATCTCAATATCATTTTCATCATTATCAAAAATAGCTCGATTGAAAATCATCTCTGTCTTAACAAAACAATTTCGTTAGAGCCCGGAGATATCACATCATCACGAGTAATAACATGGCATGTATAGCTAGACTCACATATGCTACGTTTGGTCTGAGAACCGACTAAACCGTAGCTCTGATACCACTAAATGTAACACCCCAAACCCAGCCTAAACATTAGGGCCGAATCTGGTGATGTCACATTGTAACACCTCTTACCCGTATCAACGCTGGAATAGGGTACGAGGCATTACCAGAATAAATACACTTATAGACATATTAATCCGAGTTATAAAATTTTATCCAAATTAAAACTTTCCAATTGTTATTCTTGTGTCGTTAATTAAGGTTTACTTGGCTAAATATACTCACAATCTTTCACTTCCTCGTCGTATGAATTTATAAATTTTCACTTACTTGTTGAATTCGTCCTGAGTACCTGAATTGATCCGTATCATTATATATTCTCATATTGTCAAATTTTCCTTTTTAACTATTGTAGTATATCAATAGTTCACTATCTGGTAAGCTAATTGTCACATACATACATTAACCATTCATCTCCCATACAGCTAACAAAATTAGCCACAAAGATAGTACAATTCATTCATACATTTTATTTTCCTCCTCCTCCTCTCCATCTCACATCCTTTATGTATATAACATGCTTAAATAGCATTATACATAATTTCACTATCCACTTATATTTAAATTTAAAGTTGTCTAGTCGTGTTACAGTCACTAAATTATTTTTATCTAGAGTTACAGAGCTCCAAATTAAGTTTCGTTAATTTTACCCGAAACTAGACTCACATATCTTCTTATCATAATTTTTCAGAATTTTTGGTTTATCCAATTAGTACTGTTTATTTTTTAAACTTTCCCCTATTTCACTGGTGGACAGCTCTGACCCCTCTTCACTAAAATTTACTTAACTTTTTGTACAGAATTCAAACGATGTTATTGTTTGTTCCTCTTGAAAATAGACTCATTGAGAAGTTCAACCATGTATAATACAAGCCATAATTATTTTTTAAAAATGTTTGGTGATTTTCAAAAGTTGGAACAGGGGATTTCGAAATCAATTCAACCATGTCTCACTAAAATTCAAATATTTCAAAATATATAACTCTTTTGCTTGCTCTGTTTCTTTCATGTGAAAATAGACTCATTCAGCTTCAGTTTCATATATTATTCAGCACCTAATTCAATTTTCACCATTTATGGTGATTTTTCAAAGTTGCACAACTGCTGTTGTTCAAAACTATTTTATTTCTAAATTTACTCTTTTATAGTTTTGATATTTCATACCATCTTACACATGGGTCGATTAAGTATCAAACCCAATATTCCTCACATAATCTTGTCCATTTCATATGTACATTCACTTTTCCAATTTCCCTATTGAACCCTCGGAATATTATCCGTTACTCGGTCGATTCAGCATTTAGCAACCACCTTAAATTCAGTGATACTTGGAATCAGCACATAGCAACCCCTTTCACAATCAAATATACGGTGGAATCAGCACTTAGCAACCACCTTTAGAGTCAATAATTCGGGGAATCAGCACTTAGCAACCCCTCAGAGAATCTGCACTTAGCGACCCCTTTTTATCCAATGTATTCCGGTCTATTCCGAGTGTTCAATCAGAAACCTTGTTTTTTTAACATTTTACCACCTTTCTCAAACTTAACCACATTTCTTTTTTATAATCTACATCAAATATTTAATCTATATTCACTCAAATCTCAACAATATATTGAATAACATTCAAACAATGCATTAATTCACATACAAACTTACTTTGGTGCAACAATATAGAAATTTAACAATTTAGTCTTTAATCTTTTCTTTTCTCGGATCAAGGTCAATTCCACTTCTTTCTTGAAATATAATAACACATTTAACTTATTTAACATACACATTCATCAAAATAGTCCTTAACTCAAACTTTGGTAAAATTATAATTTTGCCCCTAAACTTTTGCATATTTACACTTTTGCCCCAAAGCTCGGAAATTAAACTTCATCTCTTATTCTTATGTTTTATGGCATACTGAACATTTTTCCCTTCTATGGCAACATCAAATTCCCACTCTAACACTTACTTATGAACATTAGGTATTTTTACCGATTATGTCGTTTTACTCGTTTTCACTTAAAATCGCTTAGCAAAAGTTGTTTAACATAATTTCTAGCTTTATAATCTACCATAAAACATCAAAATAAACACATTTCACCTATGTGTATTTTTCTAAATATAAACCCTAGGTTAAATTATTGCTAGAAATAGCTAAAACAAGTTACCAGGACTCCAAAAACGTAAAAAACATTAAAAACGGGGCTTAGAATCACTTACCATAGAGCTTGGAAGCTTGAAAACCCTAATTATGGCTTCTCCCCTTGCTAAATTCGGCCTTATCTTGAAGATGGAAATTTTTTTGGCTATTTTGGCCTTTTTAATTCTTTTAATTACTAAATGACCAAAATGCCCCCAACTTAAAAAAATCCTATTTCACTTATATCTTATCCATTTTTGTCCAACAATTTAACCAATGGTCTAATTACCATTTAAGGACCTCCAATTTAAAATTTCATAGCAATTTAACACCTCTAGCTTCTAGAACTCAACTTTTGCACTTTTTACAATTTAGTCCTTTTTGGCTAAATTGAGTGCCCAAACGTCGAAATTTTTGAACGAAATTTTTATGAAATCATTCCGTAAAATTTTAGACCATAAAAATATAATAAAAATAATTTTTTCCTCATCAAATTTCTGGTCCCGAAACCATTGTTCCGACTAGATCTAAAATCGGGCTGTTATAGAAATTTTTTTCTGGGCCCAGCCCGACCCATGAACACCTCTACTAGTAACCAGCAGGCCTCTAGCAATTTTAGCTTTGGGCTGCAGCAAGAGGCCCAAGTTTCAAAAGAAGTTGCAACAGATCTTTCTAAGCCTTCAAGTGCCTTACACGTTTCTTTGCCTAGTGCTGGAGAGAATATTTGACCTCTAAATTCAGGTAATTCTGTCTCTTTTTTTTCCTTTAGTTTCAAATTCACAGAATGTTGTTGATGCAGACCAAGTAAAGGTGGACCCTCCTTTTTCTTTACAAAAGCAAGTAGAACATGTAATGCATTTTACTCCTACATTTGATGGGAGTTATTTGGTTAATGTGGCGGTGAAGGAAGGAGTTTTGGAGGCCAAAAACCATTCGAAAATTGTGTTTAAAAATAGGAAGTTATTAAGGGGCTGAATGCTAAAGTGCTCGGGTCTAAAAGGAGGTTGGAAACTTAACAAAACTTTAAAAGGGCAAGGTAATCGCTTCAAAAATTCTGAAAATATCCGGGTTCTATTTGCTTATTCTATGAAGATGGCAAGAGAGCTTATTGCATCTGAAATTGATGGGAAATCTACTATGGATTTGTTACGGGAAAAAGGAGAGTGAGCGGAGTTTTCTTCTACCAATCATCAATAAGGTAAGTTCTTTTATTTCTTTCTTAATTTTTATTATGAATTTGTCTATTTTATCTTGGAATGTGCAGGGGTGTGCATCTGATAAATATTTGCGATCTTTTTGTGAGTATAACAATAACCACAAGCCTGATATAGTTAGCCTTTTTGAACCAAGAATTAGTAGGGATAAAGCTGACATAATCATTGCTAAGTTAGGTTGGGACAAATCTCACCATATGGAAGTAGTTGGATTTTCTGGAGGTATCTGGATTGGATGGAAAATTTTGATTGATTTGAAGGTGGTGGGCAATCATCCTTAATTCATTTTGGTTCGTATTTGCTCTAATTTGCATCCTCATCTGATCTTTATTGTGTATGAGAGCCCTAACAAATAGAAAATAAAAATTTTGTGGAATGATTTAAGTTGTTCAGTTCCAATTAGGTATGATCCTTTGATGGCTATTAGAGATTTTAAAGCTATTCTCTCTTCAGATGATAAAAAAGATGGTCATGTTAAAGGTTACAGATGCCAGTTTTTTGGTGAGTTTATGGAGAAAGTTGAATTACATGATATAGGTTTTCATGGTCCTTATTTTACATGGCATCGTGGTAACCTATTTGAAAGACTAGATAGGGCCGTGGGAAATGATGATAGGATGGAATCCTTTCCCAACTGTTCGGTTTCTCATCTTTCTAGAATTAAATCTGATCATCGACCATTTCTTTTAAATTTTTTCCATGAAGTTAGATATGCTCTTAACCGTCCCTTCCGATTTTTAGCTGGCTGGCTGCATCACCAAAATTTCTTTGATTTTGTTAAGAATAATTGGAGCTTCGATGGTAATATGACTAGTGCGATAGCTGGGTTTACTAATCAGCTCAAAAGGTGGAACAATTGTGTTTATGGTCATATAAATCAATGGAAGAGGCAGTTAATGCATAAGCTTTCCAAAATACAACATGCCTTGGACCTTTTGGGGTCTAATTCTCTTATTTATTAGGAAGTGATGGTTAGAGATAAGCTTGAAAATATTCTTCATCATGAGGAGATGCTCTGGAAGAAAAAATCAAGGTGCAAGTGGTTAAATTTGGGAGATCGTAACACTAGCTATTTTCATAGACGCACTATTCGAAGATGGAATTTCAATAAAATCATTGCATTGTGTAATGCTGATGGGGATTGAATTTTTTATCTTGAGGTTCTTAAGACCGAAGCGATTAATTTTTTCCAGAATCTTTATGGAGAGAAACAAGGCCTTTTAGGGATTCTACCTCCTAGTTCTTTTCCAAGCCTTAGTCCTGAAGATGTTGATTTTCTTGGGAGAAATGTTAAGAATAAAGAAATAAGGATTTCTCTTTTCGACATGGCCCCTTAAAAGCTCCGGGTAGTGATGGTTTTTATGCAGCTTTCTTTCAGAACCAATGGGATAATATTGGGGGGTGCTATTTGTGAGTAGGTCAAGAGGGAGGAACCATTGAACCAGAGTTTAATAACACACTTATTATGTTAATTCAAGTCCCGAACCCAAAAAATTTCTAGCAGTTCTGACCTATCAGCCATTGCTCTATGTTGTACAAGTTGGTCATGAATGTCATTGCAAACAGATTTAAGAGTATCTTTCCGAAGATCATAGGTCAAGAATAAGTGGGCTTCATTGCTTGGAGAAGCATTATTAATAATGTTATTATTGCTCAGGAAGTTTTACATTCTATGAGAACTAAGAAGAAGCTCTAGTGGATGGCAATCAAGATTGATTTGGAGAAGGCTTACGATAGAGTCAGATGGGACTTTGTAGAAGCTTCTCTCAATGCAGTAGGTATTCCTTCTCTCTTGGTTAATGTTATTATGAATGTTATTTCGTTGTCCTCTATGCAGATATTATGGAATGGTGCGCCAACACAAAAGTTTAGGCCAGTAAGGGGTATTCGACATGGTTGTCCTCTGTCACCATACCTCTTTGTCCTCTGTATGGAATAGTTGGGCCTTAGATTTCACGCGGGTATCTCTTTAGAGGAGTGGAGTCTCATTCGATTATCACGCACTAGATCAAATCTTTCACATTTGTTCTTTGTAGATAATTTGGTGATTTTTAGTCGAGCTAATTCATTTTATAGTAGTCTCTTCAAGAATTTTCTGAGTAACTTTTGTGAGTTATCTGGACTCAAGGTCAATGCCAAGAAAACAAATGTGTTCTTTTCTACGGGTGTCAACGAATACTTAAGGAGTGAGATCTATGACACGTTTGGTTTTTAAGAAGTTAATGATTTGGGCCACTATCTCGGGGTTCCTCTCTTTCACCGAAGAGTTACTAATAGCATCTTAAATTTTTTGGTAGAAAAAGCTCGCAGTCGGCTATCTAGTTAGGATGCGAAGAGACTCTTCTTTGCTGGAAGGGTCACCTTAGCTCAATTTATTTTGTTGAATATTCCAAGTTATTTCATGCAGTCAACCTTAGTCCCTAAAAGAATTTGCGACTCTATTGAAGAATTAGCAAGACAGTTCATTTGGGGTGCTGCGGATGGGAAAAGGAAAATGGCTTTGGTGAGGTGGGATAGTGTCTGTCAGCCTAAGTTACACGGAGGTCTTAGATTTTAATGTTTGGGGGATCAGAACAAAGCTTTCATGTTGAAACTTGGTTATAGCCTTATTACCAAGACTGAAGCTTTATGGGTTCAGATCTTTAGAGCTAAGTATTGCCTTGTTAAAAGTATGTCGGACTCTATTATGAGGAATAGATGTTCCTATATGTGGAAAGCATTAGCCAAAGTTTGGCCTTTGTTGCGTAGTAAGATGATCTGGTCCATTAGAAATGGAAGGTCTGTTCGGTGTTTGAAGGACAATTGGGTTCCCAATGTGGGACCTCTGTTCGGTGTTGGGAGGACAATTGGGTTCCCAAAGTGCTTATTATATGCTTAAGGAGGAGTATTGTAATCCAAATGATGTGAATTGAAGTATTGTATGGAAAATTCTGGGGCCCCAACGCGTCAAGCAGTTCATCTAGTTAATTCTTAAACAACGACTTTTAACCAATTCTGAAAGGGTTAGAAGAGGTATTGCGTAAGACGCATCGTGTTATCTTTATGGTCATATTACGGAGGATATTATCCATATCCTTAGGTATTGTTCTTTTGCGAAGGAAATTTGGCACCAAGTTATCTCTTCTAATCATTCTGGAAGCTTTTTTGTTGGCAATATTTCGGAGTGGTTGTTCTCGAATTTACAATCTCCTTCTACCAACAAAACGAATGACTCATCTTGGGTCTACCTCTTTGGGATAATTCTTTGGCATAATTGGAATAATCTTAATTCAATCATTTTTTAAGCAGACCCTATGAATCCAAAGGATATAATCAGTGTCTCTTATAGTTGGGCGAAATATTGTCTCTCTATCCATAATAAAGTGTTGGATTCTCGTCCAAAGAAGACTTCAGTTTATCAGAACTCAAGTATGTGTGCTTATCTTAATATTGATAGTTTTGTTCACTCTGTGTCTGGTTTCTCTGCTGCAGGTGGAGTGATACACGATGGCAAAGGGAAGTGGATCTTAGGTTACAATCATTTTTTGGAGAAATGTTCAGTAGCAGTTGCTAAGTTGTGGGGTATATTAGATGATTTACTTCTCCTTTAGAAACAAGGTTATGACGAGGTCATTGTCCAGTCAGATAATCTTGAAAATGTTATTTCTATATGCAAAAATAAGCTTGGTGGTCCAGAAAACTCTCTAATAAGGAGGATCCAACAAATCCTAATGTAACACCCCAAACCTGGCCTAGGAATTATGGTCGAATCTGGCGGTGTCACATTGAGGTGTTTAGCGTCAAACTTGTTGTTGTTGAAATCTTTAAAATCAATTGATCATTTTGTTATTAAACGGTGATTCCAAAACGGGTTGTTCATTTCCAAGCGTGCATCCTTAAAAACTAATCACTTTTAAAACGTTATAAATTTTCCAAAATCTCATTTATTGCGAAAACGTGGTGTCTTAGAAAATGGTTAACTTTTGAAAAACCGTCTTATTTTACAACTATCAGTTTATATCAAACTAAATAAATAAAAAAAACTCAATTTAAAGTTTATAACTTTAAAGAAGCCTTTTTACATAAAAATACCCATATTCAGTTACTTATAAATCAAAAGGTTGTGTGGCCACCTCCGAGCCCCTCACAGTTCTGAACCGTCTAACGCTGGAGATTACCTAAAAGGTTAAAAACGGGGTGAGTTTACGAAAACTCAGTGTGTAATCCCCTTATTAAATAAACAATCAGTAAACAGAAACAGCACAGTCTAGGCCTGAGCCCTTTAACAGTAACAATATAGTGTGAGTCTTAGCCTAATATAGTAACGGTGACGATTGGGCCTTAGCCCCCATTAGCCTCGGTTGGGCCTGAGCCCATATCAAATGGCACATATCATATATCACATATATCTAGGCCTAAGCCCATCTCAATATCAGAATTAGTATATGCAATGCATAAATACCCATACCAACCCTGCACTCCGTCTCCTGTCCAACCCTACACTCCTGTGGGGATTAAATCGACCCACCCATCCCTAAACTCCTTATGTAGCACCAGTTACGGCACTAACCAGTATCGTAACAAAGCTGCCAGTAACCAGAACGACTAAGAGCCGTAAACAGGATGGCTATAAGCTATAAACAGAATGGCTACAAGCCATAAGTACAGTAATATGATTGGCACAAAGCCATCAGTAGTAGTAATATGATTGGCACAAAGCCATCAGTAATAGTAGTATGATTGGCACAAAGCCATTAGTAGTAGTAATATGATCGGTACACAACCATCAATAATGGTAATATGATCGGCACATAGCCATCAGTAATAGTAATATGATCGGCACAAAGCCATCAATAGCATCGAATCAAAGCTGCCAGCAATAGTATCGCAACAAAGCTGCCAGTACAAGTATATGTGGCCAAGCCACCAGTAAAAGTGATTGTGGCAAAGCCACCAGTACAGTATTTCCTCCATAACAGTATCTCAACCCCATGCAGTATGTTGTGTATGCAGAATGTCATGCTCAGAATCAGTCATTTAAATCATAGACAAATCAGTCATACCAAACACAGACAAATCAGTCATTTAACCACAAACAAAACAATCATTTGACCTCAAGGGGCAAAACTAGTCATTTTCCCACCAGGGCATTACGGTCATTTTACCCTATGGGAGAATTTCAGTCATTTTACCCATCGAGGGTATTTCGGTCATGATATCGACCTCTCAAAAGATCCGCAGTCGCCTCGAACGACTCAGGTAACCTAATTGGTCACAACAATGTAAATGGGCCCAATGCCCATTACTCGACCCAAATGGGCCCACATGCTCGTGCGCCACGACTATGAGATCTACATAGCCTAGTCTACTACAAATAGTGGGTTTCATCTGTGTGGGGCCCATAAAGCCCACACGACCCAACGTGGCCAATTACGGCCTAAGCTCATGATTCGCTCGTGTGGTCTCAAACGCCTTATTTCAGCTTTTCGACTTTTTCCGTTCTACAGTTACAGTGGAGAGTTTACACACCTGATGCAATTTACAGATTCCTTTCGATCCGAACACCTCTTATTCCGCATCGTACCCTTAGTTCCAAGGCAATGTGCCAATTAACCTCGACCACCACTAGTAAGAAATGGAAGCAATACAGGTTGAAAGCCTCACCGATCTCCCCTATTCAGAATGAAGAATAAATGATATGATGATATATATAACTCTCCACAACAACAACCTCCCCAAATCCCAATATTCTCTCCTCAAATCTCTCCCCCTTATCACTCCACCAATTTCTCCTCAACTCCCTCTATGACTAGTTCAAACTTCTTTCGGCAGTATTTCACTCCAACCCTGCCACTTACACAGCTCAAGAAGCAAAATAAATACCCCATTGCGCAACCCAAGACTTGAACCTCAGACTTCACAGTTACACAACACACCACATTACCACTAGACCACAAGCTCTTTTATGTCACATTTTGTCTTCAATTAACTAAAAGGTCTAAAGGCCAAAGTCCAGGTTCCTTTAAAAGAAAAACCAAAATAAATTGCAAGAGCCAAGACTTGAACCCAAGCTCACTTGCAATCTTAATGACATCACAACCACTAGACCACATACTTCCTTATAACATTTTTTTAACACAATAATTTAAAAGGCCTACATCCAAGCATCCAGGGTTTTATCCACTTAAAACCAAAATATTTTGCTAAAGCCCAGGTTTGAACCCAGGACTTTTCCAACTCCTCTCAGGACCCTTAACCACAAAAGCAGGCATACTTTTGTACACAATTTCCAAATCGTTCCCTTGCTCAAGGCCCAATACTTCTAGGCCCAAATTTCGGGGCGTTACACCTAACCTTTGAAGAGAAGTGGTCCTTGATTTATGTTCTTAGAGAGAGTAATCGGGCAGCTGATGCTTTGGCAAAAATGGCTTTATTGAGTGATAAAACTTTGCACATGTTTGAGGATCCCCCTTTGGAGATTAAAGAGATCTTAAAGGATGACAGCACTTTGATAATTTGTCTATAATCTACTTTATGTAATTCATTGTTTAATTTACCGGAAAAAAATTATACATATCATGCCCGTTCACATTTTAAAAGATTAATGCACATTGCTTTTCTTTGACTTTTTATGAAGGCAACAACGGAAATGGATGTAACATAACTATTATGATTTTGTAAAAATTACAATCATGTAGAAAATTATAAGGGGGAACTGGTGGGGTATTACCCCTTCTTGGTTTTCTATTTAAGAATTATTTTTACAAAAATGTCTCAAGGTAAATTTTATGTGATTTTTTTTAATTTAAGTCTCTAATTATATTAATATTTAGGGTAAACTACACCCATGGTTACTTTTGTTTACCTCAAGTTACATTTTAGTCACTCATGTTTGAAACGTTATGTTTTAGTCACTTATGTTATCGTGTTGTAACATTTTAGTCATTAAGCCATTAATTGTCATTAACGGTGTAATGGTAAGCTGACTTGGCACGTTAAATCATCATTTTAAACAAAAATTTTAGGTTAAATTATTCAATTAGTCCCCATATTTTTTCGTTTTAAGTAATTTAATTTTTTTCTTTTATGCTCTTTAAACTTTTCTCTTTTGTTTTTTCTTTATTTTCCATTCTTTTTTGCTTCTCCCTTTGTTTTCCTACTTCTCCATTTCTTTTAACATATTAGGAAGTCGAATTGGTAGTAAAGAAAGAAGTAAGAAGTCAAAAGCCATCATTGCCTATAACCAAAACCCATAAACCCATACTATCTGCTAACTATCAAAACCCTCCACCACCACTCATAATCTTCATTTCGTCCACTAACACCTTCACCACTACCAGTGGTGGAGCCAGGATATTAATCTTGGGAGGGTAAGCTAAAATTAGAAGTGCTATGTAACAGTCGATTTAAACATATTAGCAATCGATTCAAAAGATGTAGTATTCCAACATGACAATCGATTTAAACATATAAAAAATATATTCAAAAGAAGCAGCATTTCAACAATTAAGACGAAATAGCTATCATTTGACTCGGTTAACCATTTTTTTATTCCTTTTTCACAGGAATGCTCACTACTTCACAAGCTATAATTTGACATAACTTTAAACAAAGTGACCAAACTTTTCTTCCTCCCCTTCACTTTGGCCGAAACTTACTATAACATTATCTAACTATTTTTGTTTCATTTTTACACTTCTAATAAGTTAGAAACTATCTCCCAATCATTTTCCATTCAAAAACATACACATTTCACATAATTTTATAAGCTTCCAAGTTTCATCAATATCCTTTAATGGCAACTTTTAATATACTTGATAAAACAAAAAACTATTGGTACATATATGTAAAACAAGTTTCAAATATTCAAAATCTATGAAAAGTTTGAAAAAAAAAACATACCTTATACTTCAAATTTGGAGGAAAAATGATAAATAATTTTTTTTTCTTTTCTTGCTAAGCACCAATATGAACAAGAAAGATGATAAAAGTCTCTTCATCTTTTCTTTTTATATATATTATTATATTACTTATAAAATATTATTACGTTTAGTAAACTATTAAATAAATATTAATTTATTATTATTTATCAAAAATATCATTCAAAAGTCATCATGAGTAATTTAGCTTCTTCAAGAAGATTTTCTGTTTGTTTTTATTAAGAATAAATTTGTTAATATTATTTTTAATCCTATAAAAATATTGGAGGAGCCTACTTATATTTTTGGGAGGGCAATAGTGTAAATTTACAAAAGACTAAATTGAAAAAATTTAAACTTTGGTGGGGCCATGGCCTCTCTAGGCCTCAAAGTGGCTCCGCCACTGACCACTACCATGACCTCCTTTCAAAATCGTCTAAAAAATCCCCAAATTTTGGATTACCCAAGATCGAATCTCAGTCACCGACCATTAGACTGACTCATTTTTCTTATATGTGCTCCTCCATCACTGGTTATTGTCTAATCTTTGGCTCTTTGTGATTTTTTTAGGCTTATTAATTGTTGTTTACTTGGATTCTTGATTGATTTGAACATGAGTTTATTTTGTGAGGGGATGATATTGTTGGGTTTGTCATGAATGAAGTCATGGTAGTGGTGAAGGTGTTAGTGGATGAAATGAATATGATGGGTGGTGGGGGGTATAGTTAGCAGATGGTATGAGTTTATGGGTTTTGATGGCTTTCGACTTCCTACTTCTTTCTTTATTGTCAATTCGACTTCCTGATATGTTAAAAGAAATGGAGAAGGTAGGAAAACAAAGAAGCAGAAGAGAATTGGAAAAAAAAGGAAAGTTTAAAGATCATAAAAGAAAAAAAAATTAAAGTGCTCAAAACGAAAAAAATATGGGGACCAAGTGTATAATTTAATCTGAAATTTTTGTTTGAAATGATGATTTAACGTGCCATGTCAACTTACCGTTACACTGTTAACGACAATTAACGGCTCAGTGACTAAAATGTTACAACGCGATAATATAAGTGACTAAAACGTAACATTTCGAACATAAGTGACTATAATGTAACCTAAGGTAAACAAAAATGACCATAGATTTATTTTATGTTTTTTTTACTAAACGAATCTAATTATAGTAATATCTTTGTCAAGTAAACCAAAATATCTTATCCAAACTTAAGCTATTCCAATTTAATTTCAACATTTTAACGTCCTATATTACCTAATTTCTTAACTTTTTATTAAAAAGATAATATGTAAATGTTGAGGAATTTGAAAAGTGTATTTTATAAAATTATTAAAAATAAATTGTTATGAGGAAATAAATTATATTAGGATCATACAAAAAGGTATATTTTTTAGGCACCAATAAAATAGTATCACGTCATTAAATTTTAAAGATAACAAAATATTATTATACGAAAATAACTTATATTAGGATGATTCTAAAAATTAAGGGTTTTAGGCACCAATAAAATTTCGTCACATCATCAAATTTTAGAGACATGAAATTATTATTATACACTCATCTATAGAGAAATTATTTTATGAACCCTCCCCACTACATTATTCGTGATCCATTTTTAATTATTTAATAACATTTTAACAATGTGATTGATACCTAATTTTAATTTTTTCTTTTTACTCTTATTAACATGTGCATTGCGGTGATAAAAGAATATAGTATATATTATGGCAGGGTTTTGAGACAATTTAAGGAATTTCAATTTTTGGATAAGTTCTTATTACGACTTTTGGCAATATATAATCTTGCCACGTATAAAGTTTGTTTTAAAGTACTACTGAAATAGTATTCCTTAAGGTATGACTTTAATTGCCTTGAAACAAATTTAGAAAAAAGAAAGAAAATTTTATACATTACTCCCTTTAAGTTGATGCCAACTAATTTAAAAATCTTTTACTTTAAAGGCCAACTATATAATGTTGCCTAAATATTTTCTGTAAATGCAGCTATCAATTTATATAAAAGTTTTGAATTCAAAAATCCTAAATTTAAATTATTTATAGAATCAAATTAATTTCTTATCTTCTCATTGTAAAAGTGTCAACACAATTTAAATTTATAAAGGAAAAAAAAGCCATCAATATATGCAAAAGTTTTGAATTCAAAACCCCTAAATCTAAATTATTTGAGAAATAAAATTATTTTCAGGTGTAGGAAAGAATTATTGATATAAAAATTTAGTACAATTACTATAGAAATTAGATTAAATGCTTATAATAAACATATATTGATTTTGAAATATGTTATGTATTTATGATCACTAATCTAAAAATCAGATAAAGTTCGGTTACCTCTTTGTGACCTGGATAGGGCCCACAAGATAGATGCATATAAGTCTTACAGTATGACACTTGCAAGGGGAACTTGCTAACTCATCTCACACACGTTAGAGGGTGTTCGCAAGGGAAGCTCACATCTCAACTTGCATATATGCCCAAGGAGTGTCCAGCAAGCAGCCCAAAACAATACAGTGTCCAACATGCATTAAAACTGCTAAGAACGTCAATTCTATGAACAGTAGTTATATATATAAGTATTCGATTATCCCCTTTAATAAGACACAATAGAAAATTACTCAACAAAACCTTTAAGCAAATAAATAATGAAGCCGCAAGTTTAACAAAAGCCACAAGTTTGCTACCACCAACTCCTCCAAACAAAAACGGCCTATTGATCATTACCAAGATCTCAATCTCTAAGATAATGTCAATTAAAGGAGGGCTTAGAGGTAATTTTTATTTTCATTTCAGTTTATAATCCTATAATACTTTTACAAATCTACATAATTTTATTCTAGTATATATGATCTTACTGGATCTAATTTTAGTGTCTTATAACCATACGTCTAAGTTAGGCTAAGAGATTATTCAGTCCTTGTGTGAGGATGTTGAACATTACAAGAATTTATGTTACGAGAAGTCTATGAGATGAAATTGAGAATATGAAGAAAATCATTTATACATACATGGATGATTGTTGAAATATTACTAGTAATTACTAGTAATTAAGAATACACCATCCAATCATTATTAGTTTTCGGAAACTTACCTCAGGTTCATAACTGGCGAGCGGCCTACCAATTAGTCCTTATGGCTTCCACTGACAGAATGGTGGTACAATTCCACCTTTCATTCTGCCCTGCAGTCCACTCCCTATGAAGTCCACTATGGACAACCACCTCCCCACCATCTCCCTTATTTGGCTGGAGCCTCTCAAGTGGCCTGTGTTGACAGGAGCTTACAGCATCGAGAGGCAGCTCGAAAGCTCCTTCAATACTGTTAAACTATAACAAGAGCAAAGAAACAAGAAGCTGAGAAGAATAATATTTTTCATATCGTAAACATGCAGACGTTTGCATGCTTTTATACACAGATGAAGGCAAAAATTGACGTAACCAAATAACTGCTGATTAACTATTATCAGCTTAACAAACTAACTGCTTTTGCAGTTACAAGCAGTTACAAACTAACAGCAGTATTACTCTTAACATTCCCCTAACTAGTTGATTTCTGAGTTTTGAGTTCATTGAGAGATAAGACTCCAAGAGAACGTCGAAAAGAAGAAAACAGCTTAGGGGTAATTGGTTTAGTTAGAACATCAGCAATCTGTTGATCAGATGGTATGAAATTGACTTGTAAAAGCCCTGCAAGGATTTTTTCCCTAACAAAGTGATGATCTATTTCAACATGCTTCATCCTGGCATGTTGTGTGGGATTTTCAGACACAGCTACTGCAGACGAGTTATCACACCAAACCACTGGCAACTTGGATAATGAGACGCCTACTTCAGACAGTAGTTGTTGAAGCCACAGAAGTTCAGACACACAATTTGCTAGGCTGCAGTATTCTGCTTCAGCTGACGACCTTGATACAACTGACTGCTTTTTCGAACTCCAGGCAATTGGATTAGGACCTAGAAACACCACATACCCTGAAGTTGATCGACGGTCTTCAACAGATGATGCCCAGTTTGCATCAGAATAACATACCAGCTCTAGTTGACCTGGTGTAAGCCACAGTCCATACTCCATTGTGTCGACTAGATACCTCAAGACACGTTTGACAGCCCTCCAATGATTTTCATTTGGCGAGTTCATGAACTGACTTAGCTTATTAACACTGAACGCTAGATCAGGCTGTGTGGCACATAAAAATTGCAGCATTCCTACAACACTTCTATACAAATGCGCATCTGCAAACTGAGAACTGTCATCCGAGACCATTAACTTTGGGGTGCTAACCATGGGAGTAGGTGTGGGAGTTGCCCCGACCATCCTAGCTTTTTGAAGTAGTTCAGCAACATACTTTTGTTGACTAAGTAGTATTCCTTGCGAAGTGTGCTGCACATCAATACCCAAGAAAAAATTAAGTCCTCCCATATCTTTGAGAGTAAATTTATTATGCAGATGAAGAATCACATCTGCCATATCGTGATCAGAGTTGCCTGTGAGAACAATGTCATCAACATAAACCATGAACAATATAGACTTCTCTGCAGAGCCTCGAATAAACAGTGAAGAATCGGCCTTGGAAGCTCGAAAATCAAGCTGCTCAACCAGATACTGCTTGAGCGTTTGAAACCATACGCGAGGTGCTTGTCGTAAGCCATAGATTGCTTTATTCAGCTTACAGACAAGCTTCTGACCAGAGGCATCAAAGACTTCAAAACCAGGGGGTTGCTCCATATACAGCTCTTCAGTAAGTTCACCATTAAGGAATGCATTATTAATGTCAACTTGTCTCAATGACCATCCTTTCATAACGGCAAGAGCAAGGACAGTGCGAATTGTGGATGCTCGAACCACCGGACTAAAAGTGTCACGAAAGTCAAGCCCCGCATGTTGAGAGAAGCCTTTTGCTACCAATCGAGCTTTGTACCTGTCCACTGAACCATCAGCTTCTTTTTGACCTTGAAGAGCCACTTGCATCCAACCGCTCTTCGATTTTCTGGTAGAGAACAGAGGGTCCAAGTATTATTGCGAGTTAAGGCCTGCAGCTCATTGTGAACGGCGGTCTGCCAACACTCAGAGACCATCGCAGTGTGAATATCAGGGGGCATTTCAGATGATGAACAGGATGCGGCGCTCAAGTATATTTTTGGTTTGAAGGTGCCGACCTTACTCTTTGTGACCATAGAATGTGTGTTGAGTGGAACCGGTTGTGGAGTTTGTGATCTAGGCAAAACAGGTGGGGTAGGTGAAACATGTGATAAAAAATGAGGTATAGATGGGTTAGGTGAGTCAATTGGATTGGACAAATCTTGTGATGTGTTGTGGCGATCAGGATGTGACACAGGTGTTACATGTGAAGAGCTAGGTGTTGTGGTAGGATGTGACATAGGTGTTGCTTGTGAAGGACTAGGTGTTGTAGTAGGATGTGACGCAGATGTAGTAATAGTTGGGTTGCTGTTACAGTGTATTTGACTAGGATCTAGAATAAAAAGTTTTGCACGAGACTTTGACACAGTATGAGATGTGATGGGTGTTGAAGAGAAAGTTTTGTATGGAAACGTGTTTTCATGGAAAGAGACATGACGAGTAACAAAAGTTTTACCAGTTGAATCCTGACATTTGTAACCTTTATGAACTGGAGAATAACCGAGGAACACTGATACGAGTCACAAAAGCCCAAATTCTTGAAGGCGAGGCCCAATAAGCAAATTCCCAACCCAATCAAGAAATCCATCCATACTTAGTTGAAAATCAGGCCAAATTGTCAAAGTGGCCCAAGTTGTAAAGTTTTATTTTTATTTATTTATTTACTTAGTTTAAATTTTTATGTCAATATTCAGTCCAAGAGTCCCAGATAAAATGACCTTTGACCGAATTTCCATATTAAAATAATTAGGAGTTTTTTTATTTTAGTTTTCTAATTAGATTAGGACTAGTTATAAGGCCTATTTAAAGGCATGGCTGTCCACCTTGTAAAACACTTATCATTATTATTAAAATTTCAGATTTGTTGAGAGCAGAATTTTCTTTGAGTTTTCTCCAAGATTTTTCTCTTGAGTTTTCTTTAGAAGTTGTTTTAACAATCTTGTGATTGTGGGAGCCATCTTCAACCTTCTTCTTGCCATTGATATTCTTTGGAGGGGAGATTAGAGCCGTTTGAAGGGAGTTGTGAGATCTTTCGAGATTTCAAGGCTTCTTAGGACTTATCTTTTAATTTCTTACTGTCAATTCTTTCTTTATTTCTACTTGTGCTGAATCATTATCTAATCTATTTTCTGTTCTTATTGTGTTTTCAGCCTTTTTCTATCTTAAGGAATCAGCCCAAAAATCCCCAATTTCTAGGGTTTTTTCATACTCTTTTTGGGTGAAATTAGATTGTCGAAATTTGGGGAAAACTATCTTGGTGTTCAATTGGGCAGAATCACAATCTCCTTGAGGGTTTCAAGAACCCTAACACTTATTTCTGTTCTCAATTTGATTCTTTGCTGATTTGGGGATTTTATTTCAGATCTGAAAATTCAAAAATTTAATCTTTTAATTTTCTGTTTCGTTTCAGATCTAATTGTTTAGGGTTTTCGTAGGAGTTTCTCGTGACTTGGCAACTCGATCTTGGTCCGCGCGCAACCCCGTATCATTTGGTATCAGATTTTGGGCGTTTTGGGTGTTCTTGGTTGATTTCTAAACTGATCTCTATTTTTTAAATTACAAACAGCAGTTTTACCCAGAAAAATTTTCGAAAAAAAATTCATTTGAGCGGGTAAATGTTTTCTGATTGATCTGAAATTTTACATACATATTTTTGGCACTGTTATTGAATATACAAAAATATTTCCCGCAAAAAAATAAGTCGAAAAAGTCAAAAAATTGAAAAAAGACGAAATCCAATAAAGAAATTAAAAAAATATTCAGCGGGTTGAATTTGGTGCCCAAATTTTCCAGATCAAAAATTCAATATTTGAAGACATTCCAGATTTAATTTTGTGATTTTTTGAGATCGGGAACACCTCGAACGAAGTTGTCAAGTTACTCCGCAGTTTTTCGGGTTTTCTGTTTTCAACAATTTTTATTGATTCTTAGCTGTAGGTTTTCATTTGTTTGCTTTTTATTCTCCCTTTACAATATCTAACACCTTCTTGTTTTTTGTGTTAGTAGGATTTAAACGTGTGCCCAATTCTTCCTCGGTGCAACACGAATCAACTGGTGTCTCGTCAGTTTTTGGCATCCTAGTGCAAATTAGGATTCTTTGGTAGTTTGGTTCACACTCTCTAATTGGTTGATATAAACTCTGATAAAGAACTCACAAGATTGAATTCGACCTCATTGAGAATTTGATTTTTCTTTTTGAGTGATTAATGGTGAGGTTTGCTAACTTTTATTTTTGAGTGTTGAGTGTTTATTTTTTACAGGTTTTGAAGATGTCTAAAGGTGATAATAATGATGCACTTATGAAAGTCCAACAACAGTTAGACAGACATACTGCTGCAATCACACAAATAAATGCTACACTTCAAGCATTGAATACTACTTTGAATGAGGTACGAGTGAATCAAAAACATCAATATCGAGATCCAATTAAGGAAGATAGGGATAACCAGCCCCATAGGTGCAACCCTCAACGTGTCCCTAGAATGGATGATGATTGTCATGATCATGGACAATCATCTTTGGCAAAACCAAAGAGCGAGCAGCAACGAGAACATCTCTTTCATACTCGCTGCCACGTACAAGGTAAGCTTTGTAGAGTTATTATTGATGGTGAAAGTTGCTCGAACATAGCCAGCACGACGATGGTGGAAAAGCTTTGCTTAACCACTACCAAGCATCCACAACCTTATCAACTACAAGGGCTTAGCAACGAAGGCCAATTTAGGGTCACTCAACAAGTGCGCATCGCCTTTTCTATCAGTAAGTATCAAGACGAAGTTGTGTGCGACGTAATGCCTATTCAAGCCTGCCATTTGTTGCTAGGAGAACCGTGGCAACTGGATCGAAAAGTCACTCACGATGGTCGTACCAATAGGTATTCTTTCAAGCATCAAGGAAAGAAACTCACCTTAGTGCCGCTCACTCTGGAACAAGTCCATGAGGACCAAATCAAACTGAAAAATTCTGTTAAAACAAGTGAGGAAAAAGAAAAAGAGAATGAAAAAGAGCAAAAAGAGATTGAGAGTGAAAAAGAAATTGAAGAAAGAAGAGAAAATGAATTAGAAAAAGAAACAAAAGAAAAAGACGTGGAAAGGGTAGTGAGGAATGTTTCCACTAACCAAGATATGAATTTTTCTTGTGTTGCTACTTTTCAGGTTCCCGAAAGATCGAAAGATAACTTTCAACTTCAATACCTCTCAAATGAAAGACGCTTTCATACGATCAACTTAGGCAAAGATGAAATCACACTACATGATCCCGAAGGTAAGCGAGGTAAGGAAATTTTAGAAACCGAGTCCAGTGCAGATTTGAAAATTATTGATAAAACTTTTGGTGACTTAGTTCTTAAAAGATCCCCTCATTTTGATCCGATTAATTGTTACTCTTCGATTGTGGTTGATAAAGCCATTACGAAAAGAAGCGTGATTTGTTATTCTCTTGATTTACCTTGTGTAAAATCCTTGAATTTGTCCAAATCTGTTTTGGAGAATAAGGTAACGAAATTTTCCAAATTTGTTTTCAATTTATATTCGTGCCTTAAACAGTTTATGTAGTTGTACATGAAGTTTGAGTTCCATTTGACAAACGTTAACTCAACAACAAAGATTCGACTACACTATGCCCCCAATGAGCGAAGGTTTGTTTTAAATGAAAAAGGTAAAATCGACCCTTATTCTTCTGCTTATCGAGGTAAGATGCTTGAAACCTTTGAAACACTTTTGTACTCCTCGGATAGTGATAAAGATCGTGTTGATGAACACTTAGATCGAAACGTGCTTGACTGTCCTATTTTATTTATTGATGATCTATCTGTTTTGATGGTTGATAAAAAGATTCTTGTTTTTGATAATGCATGTGTGAGTGAATCTATAGACCGTCGATTAATGCATGGTATGATTATGCAACTCTGTGAACCATGTGAATCTTTTCAAATACCTACTTGTGACGATTATGTTTACCATTTGATTTATTACTCGCAATTTATTCATGGTTTGTGGGAACAATGTGAGACGACTGAATGCCTTAAAACATGTCCATCTTTGTTTCAAATATTTGACGAGGCAGTGGTGAGTAAATTAGATTGTTTGCATGGTAATCTGAATCTGTCCATTCACATGCGTTATACCTGTTCTGTTATGCTTATGATTGGACTACAAGCTTGTTTCCGTTGCTATTTACTATCTCATGGCTATTCTTTTCAGTGGACTCAATTGCCATTAGTCCCGTTCGATAGAGGAAAGTCGAGTTCATTTGATTTTTCAGATTCGAGGATGAATCTTTTTGAGGAAGGGGGGAATGATACGAGTCACAAAAGCCCAAATTCTTGAAGGCGAGACCCAATAAGCAAATTCCCAGCCCAATCAAGAAATCCATCCATACTTAGTTGAAAATCAGGCCAAATTGTCAAAGTGGCCCAAGTTGTAAAGTTTTATTTTTATTTATTTATTTACTTAGTTTAAATTTTTATGTCAATATTCAGTCCAAGAGTCCCAGATAAAATGACCTTTGACCGAATTTCCATATTAAAATAATTAGGAGTTTTTTTATTTTAGTTTTCTAATTAGATTAGGACTAGTTATAAGGCCTATTTAAAGGCATGGCTGTCCACCTTGTAAAACACTTATCATTATTATTAAAATTTCAGATTTGTTGAGAGCAGAATTTTCTTTGAGTTTTCTCCAAGATTTTTCTCTTGAGTTTTCTTTAGAAGTTGTTTTAACAATCTTGTGATTGTGGGAGCCATCTTCAACCTTCTTCTTGCCATTGATATTCTTTGGAGGGGAGATTAGAGCCGTTTGAAGGGAGTTGTGAGATCTTTCGAGATTTCAAGGCTTCTTAGGACTTATCTTTTAATTTCTTACTGTCAATTCTTTCTTTATTTCTACTTGTGCTGAATCATTATCTAATCTATTTTCTGTTCTTATTGTGTTTTCAGCCTTTTTCTATCTTAAGGAATCAGCCCAAAAATCCCCAATTTCTAGGGTTTTTCCATACTCTTTTTGGGTGAAATTAGATTGTCGAAATTTGGGGAAAACTATCTTGGTGTTCAATTGGGCAGAATCACAATCTCCTTGAGGGTTTCAAGAACCCTAACACTTATTTCTATTCTCAATTTGATTCTTTGCTGATTTGGGGATTTTATTTCAGATCTGAAAATTCAAAAATCTAAAATTTTAATTTTCTGTTTCGTTTCAGATCTAATTGTTTAGGGTTTTCGTAGGAGTTTCTCGTGACTTGGCAACTCGATCTTGGTCCGCGCGCAACCCCGTATCAAACACACATGGTGAAGATCTAAACTGAAGCTTTGTTTTATTAAACGGTCGTAGGTTGGGAAAACACAAACAACCAAAGGTGCGAAGAAAAGAATATTCTGGTTTTGTTTTAAATAGCTTCTCATAGGGTGATATATCTCCTAAAGGTTGAGAGGGTAACCTGTTGATGAGAAAAACAGCACTGCAAAAAGCTTCATTCCAGAACCGTAAAGGCATAACGGCATGAGCAAGCATGGACAGGCCTGTTTCAACAACTTGTCTGTGTTTGCGCTCAACAAGACCGTTCTGAGCAGATGTATATGGACACGAGAGATGTTGAACAATTCCTTGCTGTGTCAAATAACTTTTTAATGCCTGAAACTCCCCTCCCCCATCTGTCTGTAGCATTTGCAGTTTAGTGCCAAGTACCCTTTCAGCTTGACGATGAAACTGTGGGAACACAGTAACCACTTCTGACTTTTTCTTCAAGAAATAGAGCCAAGTATAGCGAGAGTATGCACCAGTAAAGGCAATGTAGTAACGATAACCATTGGACACCATTGGAGCTGGCCCCCAAACATCAGCAACAATCAACTGAAGAGGTGAACTATATGTAGTGGTGGACTTAGAAAAAGAAAGCTTATGCTCTTTACCCAAATGACAAGCAACACACTCAATTGCTTTATTATTATCAGCAAACGAAATATTACATCGTAGAAGAGCCTTCGTAAGAATAGCTCGACATGGGTGGCCTAGCCTAGAATGCCAAACATTAAGAGGAAGCATTTTGCTAGCTGAAAAACATTGAGCCTGCTTAGACATCAGTCCACCTGCACTAGGCTTGGGAACTTGAAGCCGATACAAACCATGATGCACAGAACCCTTCAGAAGAACCTCCCTAGTTTGCAAATCACGTACTTGGCACTGAGGAGGAAAGAACTCAAACATTACTCTGTTATCTTTTGCAAACTTGGAGACAGACAGCAGATTTTTAGTGATACCAGGTACAAACAATAATGATCTTATATACAATGGTCTAGATCGAGTGAGAAGTGATGACTGCCCAGTGGATAGAACAGGAAGAGCAGAACCATTCCCAACAAACACCTTACCTGGACCTTTGTATGATTCACTGTCAGTAAGTGAGGTAGCTGAATTTGTAAGGTGATGGGTGGCACCTGAGTCAGGGTACCAAGAATTATCTGCCACAGTTTTAGGTGTTGCCACACAGGCTTGAGGTTGAGTTATACCAGATGTGGACATGTTGACCTATGGAGCTGTACTTCCAACAAACGAATTAGGCCAAATAGAAGTAGGAGGAGTGGGAAAGCACCAACCTGGTGGACACCACTGTGCATTTTGCTAGACGGGCGATGACCATGGCACCATAGAAGAACCAGGACTGATTATACAACAATTTGCTTGTGGGGGAGGTCGATAGTTATTACTTTTGTAGGAGGAGTCAAAGCGATAGTAGCAACGATCAACAAGATGTCCTGCTTTGCCACATAACTGACATTGAATTCTTGAATTAGAGAAGCACCCCCTCCCACGCCCCCGAGAAGCAGACGCTGGTCTATAAGCAGGCATCGAGTTATTATCAGCAGAAGTCTCTGAACTTTGATGAGAGACCACATTTGCCGAGCTAGAAATGTCACAATTGATAACCTGCTGACGTGTTTCAGTATCAAGGAGCATGGAGGTGACTCCTTGAACTGTGTAGGGAACTTGACTAGTTGTAACAATAGAAATCACAGATTCATATTCAGAAGGCAGCCCATTGAGAATTGCTGTGACATGCTCATGTTCACTAATGACTTCACCGCAGCTGGCTAGATTATCACAGCAGCTTTTAACTTTCATCAAGAAATCCTTCATACTCGCATCACCCTTGCGTTGAGAGTGCAAGGATCTGCGATAAAACATCAGTTTGGATGTGGTTTTACTGCCATATAAAGTGACAATGGCATTCCAGATTTTAGCACTGGTGTCCATACCAATGAGATGAGGTAGGACAGTTTGACTGATTGAAGAAAGTAGCCACGACGCAAGCGCACTGTCTTGCTGTTCGAAGCGCTCAAACTCCGGGTTTACACGAAGACCACCATCATCATCAGGGACAAACTGGATGGGAGGAGCTTGCTACGTATCCAAGAACCCTTGAAGTTTATGCGCTTTTAGTGCCAACAGAACCTGTTGCCGCTACAACAGATATGTATCATCATTAAGAAGAACACTAATCTTCTTTGTAGAGAATAACCTATTGTCAACGACTCCATCAGGTGCACTACATGCCATTGCAACAAGAGAGAAAAAAAAAACTGCACAGCGAACAAACTTAACCAAACGGAACCAGGATCGGACCTAAAGCTGATACCATGTTAAACTATAACAAGAGCAAAGAAACAAGAAGCTGAGAAGAATAATATTTTTCATATCGTAAACATGCAGACGTTTGCATGCTTTTATACACAGATGAAGGCAAAAATTGACGTAACCAAATAACTGCTGATTAACTATTATCAGCTTAACAAACTAACTGCTTTTGCAGTTACAAGCAGTTACAAACTAACAGCAGTATTACTCTTAACAAATACCACCTCAAGCGTGCTCAGGACAGGGTGAAGCAAATGGCTAATAGACATCGCAGTGACCGTGAGTTCCAAGTGGGAGACTTGGTGTTTCTTAGGCTGCAACCCTACAGACATACCTCAGTTCGAAAGGTCCTCAATCAGAAGTTGGCTCACCGATTTTTTAGGCCTTTCCCGGTGTTGGCCAAGGCTGGATCAGTGGCCTACAGACTTCAGTTACCACCAGGATCACGCATTCATTCAACTTTCCATGTGTCCCAATTGAAGAAACATATAGGCAGTCACACTGTCCAGGCTACCTTACCCTTAATCAGTCCTGATGGAGCTTTGGCAAAAGATTCTGTCCGTAATAAGAATGTAAAGGGCTACGGTTATGAAAAGTTTTGAACTGTTTTCTCCTTCTCTGCAATTCTCTCGTGCTCTCCTCTCTGCTTCTTCTTTTTTTTCTCTCTTCTCTCTCGTGCTTCGGTTATTTGGTTGGTAACATATTATTCTCTTACACTCACGTAATTTCAGAAACCATAAATACAATACTTACTATACATATTTTATATTATTATTTATTGAAAAAAGATGTAGCTTTTAAGTTTTATTATTTTAACATTTCAATTTTCAAGTTTTATGACTTACTTTTCCAGATTTTGTGACCTCTTCACTTCATGGCTTCAGTCTTAGTTGTTCATCTTCTCTTGTTTCTTTTATCTCTTTTTGCTTTCAAATTTTCATAAGCTTTTCAGTTAACCTTTCATTTTCATATCCTTTTCATTTCCTTTTAACCTTTCTTGTTTATAGTTCTACCTTTCAAACCATTTTCAAAAGTTCAAAATAAAGTAAACGAAACTTTGTCGGCGGTGGTGCAGCTTGAGATGGTGGCCGGCCAAAGCATAGAGATGAAGCAGATGGTGAAGGGACAAAGGCATTTTGCCTTTTTTTATTCGCTTGGATCTGTTTTTTGGGCTAGGAATAGTCATTGGACCGGTTCCAACTATTAAGATAAAATGGATTTTTTAAAGGTTTGAACCGGAATAATTTAAACCTAAACACAAAATCAGTTAAGTCGATTTCATCCGGTTTAAAAGGGTTATTCCCCGGTTGGCGGTTCAAATGGTTATCACTGAAGGCAGTTTAATTTACCAGGATAAATTGCTGACTCACAGTATTTTTAGCCAAAATCTATACACTAGAACTAGAATTTGTATTCCCGTCTTGCCCGGCCCTTGATCAAATCCTTTTGAAAACAAATTCAATCAACCCCTTCAATTTTAATTACCTCCGCTCCGCCTTTCCCCATCCCAAAAGAAGGACAAAAAAGACCCCTCAAATTTTGGTAGATCAATACCGCGTTGGATTAACGCTCAAAAAAGAAAAAGAAACAAAGAAAAAAGAAACCAAAAAACAATAATCCAGAAGGCGCCTTGTTCTTCTCCATATATTAAACACTTACACGAATCTGCTTTGCCATTGCCATTGCCTTTGTTGTTTTTTGTTGTTGTATTTGGACATTAATCAAATGAGGAAGGGCGGTAAGAGAAAATCCACCTCTCAGAAACAAGAGACCGAAGTAAAAGCTTCGTCTTCTTCGCAAGAGAATCAGAAGGAGAACCATAAACTTGCTTCCCAAGCTAAGCGTGCTAAGACCTCCAAGCCTCAACCCCAGCTTGAGTACTTTGAAGATAAGCGTAACTTGGTATAAAATTTTCTTTCATTTGAGTCCAGGTTTTGAATTTGTTTGTTTACGATTCTAATTTTTTCTAAATAGGATTGCCTTTAGGGTTGTTTCTTTTATGAGTTCACTGTTTTCGTTTATATAATATCTGAACAATTACTAGGTTAAGAGACTTAGGTTATCTGTTGACTTTTCAAATTTGAATTCTGAACTGTTAGTTTTGGATAACATCGAAGTTACAAATTTAAGTTGTGTTGCGATTGCCTTCTTATGTGAAGATTAGAGTTGAAATGGATACAAATTTTTAGCTTAAATAATTGTTTTTTGAGATGATTAGTGAGGAAAGTCGTGCTTTATCGTTGATGTTTTGGATCCATTTCGATGAAAATTGTCCATTTGCATTGTGTAGGAGGATTTATGGAAAGCTGCATTTCCTGTTGGAACAGAGGTTGGAATTTTGAGTTTGTCATGCTTGATTTTTTTGGTTTTGGTTAGTCTGATTTTGATGGATTCAAGTTCTGTTGCTTACATTTCGTTTTTCTTTTGTTGTGTGGCAGTGGGATCAATTGGACAGTGTTTACCAATTCAACTGGAACTTTTTAAATCTAGAAGTCAGTTGAAAAACTTCTTTCTTTTTTTCTCTCTGGTCTCATCTTTAGTTGCTAGCTTGCTGCTTTTGTTTTCCCCAAGTATCGTGCAAATTTGGTTCAGAGCTAACATGTTTTTACTGTTCTGTTTCAGGTCAGGAGGCATTTGAAGAGGGGGGGAGGCTATATGGGAAGAAAGTTTATCTCTTCGGTTGCACAGAGCGTAAGTAGTTCACTACTTTGGTCCTAGTATTTTGCACCTTTATATGGACAATTTTCATTTTCCCTAAGGGGAAATGGGTTTTTTATGCCATTGGTTGCATTATATTTTTCTGTTATTTACTTTTTATTGTCTTTGAAAAGAAAGAAAGAAAGCGTGTGTGTTGTTATCTGATTTATGCTAAGCTCCCGTTAAGTTCTATTTTTGGAAAAAATGAAGTTTCAATTTCTTCTGACTTGGAATAATGAAGTTTCAATTCCTTCTAACTTGTCCTTGTTTCCCATCCATTACACTTCATTAATTTTAGTGTTTTTCTGTTTGTGTAGCTCAATTGGTTCCTTACAAGGGAGAAAACAAAGTCATTTGTATACCTGTGGTTGTGGCTGTAAGTTGTCTAACATGGTTGTGAAGGGCTTAATGTTTTTCATGTTAAGTTGCTTCTTCTTTATCTTGGGATGAATGGATAAAGTGATTACAGGCATCTTTTATGCTTAAGGCTTACTCAGTAGTATCTATATGTAGCTTTGAAGTTATATATTCACTTTGCTCATTCCATTTTAACATTTTCCTTTGATGAATCTGCGCGGCTGTTCTTTTGAGGTGCACTTATCAAGCTTAGAACTCACAACTTCAGGCTTTTGCCTCTGGATAAATGGTTTCTTCCCTTCACCTCTAAAGGTGTGGGCATGATGTTAGACATTTGGCTTTTGATGACCATCTCACGATACATGTTATGGAATGATATTGAACTGTTTTCCATAGATACTTTTCTCAATGCAAAGAGCCATTTCGATCTGTTATATTTTTCTTTTGATGGAAGGGTTAAATTGGATCATATTAGCAACAGTCTAGAATGTTGAGTTAAAATATTCCTTCAATTTAGTTTTCTTTTATAATCCATAAGCAAGAAGCTTTGTTGTCTTGGCAGTGGTTTGTTATTTTCTGTGTTTGCAATGTCATATTATTTATGGTTTATGAGATTAATTTGTTTGAAACAGTTCTTTTCACTATGATCTAGTTGTATTTTCTTATTGATTAATCTTTGACCTTTGGTGGTCTTTTTCAGGTTGTCTCTCCTTTCCCACCTTCAGATAAGATCGGTATTAACTCAGTGCAGAGAGAAGCTGAAGAGATTGTTCCAATGAAACAAATGAAAATGGACTGGGTTCCATATATTCCACTTGAGAATAGGTACTCAGTATTTATCCATTTTTCCCTTTTTGATCAGATTTAAAGCTAATATTGAAAGGAATCATTTAATTTAATTCATCTATATAATTGCCCAAGTCGAAAAATGAAATATCATCTACTTTTTGTTTTATTACTTTTGGGATTGAATTGATCTAAAGCCAACGTTTGATGTGATTGTACATTTTGATTCCGCTACAGAGACAGCCAAGTTGATAGGCTGCAATCTCAAATGTTCATCTTAAGTTGCACTCAAAGAAGGTTCAGTTGTGCAAACTGACACTGATAATCCTCATTAATGATTTTTTTCGCCTTATGCATGAGATGTCAACTAGAGCCAATTGATCACTGTGTCTTTATTTCAACTGATTTAGTTTCAGATTGTCAACTTAGGTCACATATGCTTCTCTTGGTTCTCTCTGGAAAAATTGCTATATTAAGTTTGACTTGTATATTGTATATTGTATACTTTGTATCAGACCTACCAAAACTGCACCTCCTTCCCCCGGGCTAAGCATTGGAATAAGGTTCGCTTTTTCTGTGAATTGTCAATGATTTCTAATCAGCTTGTTGTTGTGGCAATGTGTACACAGTTCACCAAATGAAATGCTGATGCTTGTTGAAAATAACAATATAGAACTTCTGGTCATCCACTTAGGCTTTGGCTCTTTCTGATCAATATTTATTCCATGTTTTGGACCTTTCCGTGTTGTATGGGTTTTGATGTTATTTTGAGCAGCCGTATGGGGATTTTTTTTTATTATATCATCTCTGCTTGAACGTGGAGTATATGTGTGTTTCAAATGCATGCATGTATTTCGGCTAACTTTCTGTATCTGAAATTTCTTCTGCAGGGTTGCTTTAAAACAAATGAAAATAGACCGTCTCAAGAAATATGAGTATTGTCTGCCTTGTAAGTTCTCTAGATATCTCTGCAACTTATATTCTGTAAAATATGAAAAATATCAGTGTAGAAAAAGGTAAAGAAAACCCTTATCGCTGTATTGTTTGGTATGCCCTATTGACAGATTTTTATCAGCCTTTGAAGGAAGATGAGCTTGAACAAAGCACCGAGGTTCAAATAATTTTTCCAGCGGCACAAAAGCCAGTAAGGTTTTTTTATTTCTGAAAGTTAATTTTGGCTGGTACTAGATTAATTTTGACTGGTACTAGACTTTCTGGATATTAATGGGTGGACGGAGTTGACTTTAGGGTTTGAGTTAGTCATGCTTTGATATATGAACTCTTACATTCAGTGTTGATGGAGTCTTTGTTTTAAGGTTCAAGGCACAAACAAAGGCAGTCTCATGAGTAAGAATCTAATCACTAAAAGGATTAGTAACATGCACACGTTTGAATTTGTACTATGTATGTATCTTTGACACTCCAATGATTAAAACTGGAAGGTCTGAAGTTCAAATCCTATGGAGGCTGAGGTCTCTATATGTACTAATTCGTTTTTTATACTTGTAATCTTAAGCATAGATGAACTAATAAATGTTTAAAAGTTGACTCTACACCTTTGCCTGATACAGAGATCAAGCATTGCTAAGCATCACTCTAGCGCTTAAGTTTCCTTCAGTTACAGGCATTATCTTTTTCTTATTAATTGCAAACTGTCCTGTTTTATCAAAATACAAAATTGAAAACAAAAAAGGTAGCCTATTCGAGCTGTGTGCTTTGCCCCTTAATAAAGTCCCTTAACTGTGAGGGGGTCTTAGATGCTTTTGCTAGATTGAGTTGTGCCTTAGTGTCTAGGCATTCCTTGACTACACTACTTGTGACCATTTTTTGATGGATAACTAAGGCTTATCCTGCGAAGTGTTATGAAAATTGATGCATCCTTTCTGGTCCTGCAGGTTTTTTGTGAATTTGATTGGGAGCTGGATGAACTTGATGTAAGGCACTCTTTCATTTTTATGTTACAGTCTAATCAGCATGATTTCTTTTGACGTTTGAAATATGTGAATTGGCAGCTTTATTTTTTTGTTTTTTAAAATTTTTCATTCCAGTTCCTTGTGCAGTAGAATTCAGTCAATCGGTCTAAGCTTTGGCTGTTATTTACTCCTGTTATAGAAATTTGGGACTAAACAATATCTACCAATTTTCAGGAGTTTACTGATCAACTGATTGAGGCAGACGAATTAGATAAAGATAAAAAAGATGCCTTTAAGGTGAAGTTCATTTAAAGATCCACAAATCAATTGTGGATTCATTTATTTATAACTAATTCAATCTGACATGTTATGGACTTTGTAGGAGTTTGTCAAAGAGAGAGTCAGAGAAGCAAAGAAAGCTAATCGGCAGGTATATTGTTGGCAACATTGCATCTTGACTTGCAAAAATATATTTGGTTAGGCTGATTAATTTGTGCCATTCCATTGTTACAGGCAAGAGAAGCTCGCAAAAAGGCCCTTGAAGAAATGAGTGAGGAAACCAAAGCCGCATTTGTGAACATGAGATTTTACAAATTCTACCCTGTTCCAACTCCAGATACTCCTGATGTATCAAATGTGAAGGTAAGGTTTTATGATTTACTCCTGATGTGATTATATATTTTGTTATGTTGTTTTGAGTACTAATTATTTCTCATATGGAGTTAATTGTATTCAATGTGAGCATATTTCTTTAAGTCATGATGTTCTTAATTATAGCTTGTTACATAATACATTAAGTTCTTTGGATTTCTTGGATAATTTCATCATAAAATGTGATTACATGGTCTGCTTTAAAATCTGAATGAATACATTTACCTGGTAATGTTGGTTAAGTTATAACAGTATGATCGACAAATATTTGAAAATATTATTTTTGTTGCTCTATGATTCTACTTTTCAGGCTCCTTTCATAAACAGGTATTATGGGAAGGCTCATGAGGTTCTCTAACGGAGTTTCCATTTAGGATGTAATGTAAGTTGTTGAGAGATGTTCTAAAGCCGTGCTGGCTTGCAAGAGTGTCATATCAGGCATGTATCTGTGACTCAGTATCTTTGGAAGCTTTCATCTGGTGTCCCATCAAAGTCAGGTATCTTAGGAGAAAGCTTTAAACCCCAAAGCTATTTAGATAATTTAATCAGATGATTGTCTCTTGACAATAGGAGGAATTTGTAGAATACTCTGATGAGGTTTTTCCGAAAAGTTTTGAATGACTTCTTATGGTCAGGAGCTAAAAGTTCTTCCCTTGAGTATGTCTTGGTTTTATCTACCTTATACGTCTGTTGTTCCGACTTAAATTGTACTATGAATAAATTCAATGAGAAAAAGACTAGCCAAATATAATTCTATTTCTGTTTTTAACTCCGTGAATCATATGGGAATCTCATGGTTTTTGAATGCCCTGTATTCTTACAAGGTAACTAGCTGGGGCTTTACATCCTTCTGATTCGAATAGAACAGTGATCTTCGGACCCCAAATGGAGAAGCAGCATGCTGTTCATCCTGTGTGATATGATATAACAGGTTCATGAAGTATGAATAACACAGGACATTACATTTGAGAGGAAATGCAACAAGGATAGAATCTCCGGTGGGGAAAAATCAATAGTATCATAACAGTGCGTATGAAAAGTGAGCAAATAAGCCACTGCAAGAATCATTGAGACACCAAACATCATTTGGCATTTCGACAGTGTGGGCCCTAAATTGAAAGATGGCACTGGCCACCGGCCGTTGGATCCGCGGGGGTTCACTATATTGAAATCAAAAGTCAAAGCATCATTTAGTGTTTCTGAAACGTTTGAGGTTATCTTAGGGGAAATATCGCAAAGAAAAAAAAAAGCAATTTACTATGATGTATTTGAGTGTGTTTTGCGTTTAAAACTGTTGTTTTCATGTGTATTTGACCGATTACCGAACACAAATTGAAATTAAAAATGCACCTAATCTAACGGTCAAACAAATCAAAATAATAGATCAGAACACTGAATTCTAAACCAAAAGCGATTTTTTGATGGCAAGTTTCGTTCGGTACTTGTTCTGATGAGGAATTAATCTTATTTTGGTTTCTTAGTGAGATACATTACCGTTGAAATGTCACAACATTTATGCTTGCTGAACTCGAGAAAAACGTTAGTAAGACTTTTAATAACTCCGCTGCCTTTCTAGTGGTCTGATTGAAAAAAAAATTACAGACATTTTGATATAGTTTTTTTAATTTAATTATTCTAATTAATATAATTTTTTAAATTAGTTATTGCAGTTAAAATTTTGTTAATTTACGAGCGAGTTGTTAACATGACATATATACCAATTAGATAACGTCTCTTGAAAACCAGAGATAGCATGGGTGTAACTCAACCCTGGAGAAAAAACTGAACACTCGCGGGAACGTTCTCCTCTGGCAAGATATATACCAATTACCCCAGCGCCGATATGAAATTAACTCTTGTACCAACATGATATTTGGTGACTCATGCTTCACCAACTCCAATAGTGCATATGTACATTCATGCTTACAGCGGCAACTTCAATTATATGCACGTATCCGAACTTCGCGGATTTCAATAATTGTCCAAATTATGCTTAGCCCATTTCAATAAGATATCTACCAATCTAATATATATAGTTGAGTTTTTAATCGAAAAAGGAAAAGTGACTTAGCTGTCATAGTTCATTGTTTGACGTTTGTCTTTGAAATACAGTGATACGTATAAAATCATTATATATAAGGAAGCAAATACAATGACGCAATTTAATTTGAGCAAGTTAAGATGTTTCCAGTTACAACTAACTAGAGCTGGCCAAACAAGTTTGAACTTGAAAGTCTGTTCGTGTTGGTCCGAATCCGTAATGGTTTAAGTCCGATAAATTTTGAGTCGTAATAGATTCGAGTTCGAGAAAATTTAAACCCAAAAAAGTTCGAGCTCGAGAAAATCTAAGCCCGATAGAGTTTGAGTCTGAGATCAATCTAGCCCAAGCCCGAGATAAATCTGACTCAAAGCTCGAAAAAGCATGACTTTATAGCTGAACAGTCATAATAGACATTAATAATTAATATAATTTTATGATATTACTTAAAATATAAATAAATGATAATTCGTTATTTTTTGAAAGTCTATGTATAAGCATTGCGTATTTATATTAAAGTTTTATTATGTAACGCCCCAAAATTTGAATGTCTAATCGTCGTGTTTTGTTGTAATTAAGTTTCTGTATCTGTTGTTAAGGGTTCTGCATATGTGTTTGAGGCTAGGGGTTCGAGTAGTGTTTTTAAGAAGTTTTGCTACTTTATTTTAGATTAACCTCTAATCTTGAGTCATTGACTTAAGTTTAATTCTGTGTGAATCTGTGTCAAGAATGAGCTTGCTGGATCAATGGTTAAACTTTTATATTTTCTCTGGCCCTGTGGTTGAGTCTCGGCGTATGCGTTACAAATATTTTGCTAAATGTTAGAAGTCTGATTAGTGGTTAAAATAAAAGTTAACGTATTCTTTTCCTTTTTCATTTCTCTTTTCTTTCTTTTTCTTTCCTAGTTCTCATTTCTTTTTATTTTTCTTTTTGATTGCGCTCGTGAAGTGGATATCGGAACTAGTTGAGGTTTTAAGTTGTTTATTGTATCGTTGGAAGATCTCTGCGTAAGTTCTGAAGTAAATTCTTATGTTTCCGCGAAGTTTATGTTGATTTTTCGTTTATGTGTAGAAATGGGGTTTCTAGGATTTTTCACTTGAATTCTCTGCTAAGTTGTTCGATGAACTCTTTTCTTTAGGCAAGAATACTAAGGGAAGTGATCCTCCTTGTGCTGCTTTGAGTTAGTTCCGTCGAGTTGTCGGTAAGTATTGGTTTTGTTGGAAGTTCGCGTCGAAGTTTTGACATAATTGGTTGAGTATTAGTTTGTGCGATTTTCATCGTTTTAGTTGTTTGATTGGTTATTGAATGTTTATTTTAGGTCTCAATAGTCCTCTACGTTGATCCTACTTCAAAACTACTTCAGGTGCACACCTAAAATCTGACTTTTTGTGAATTTTGGATGCTGAGAAACATGGCTGTTGATGCCACACGACCGTGTGAACCACAAGGCCGTGTGGCAAACCGTGTAATCCACTGTTCATGAATTAGAAACATACGAGCTAGGGATACGTACGTGTGTCCAGACCATGTGTGGGATTATTTAGTCTAGGGTTCACACGGGCCAGGGACATGAGCGTGTGTCCAGACCGTGTAACTCACTATTTGCGTATTAGGATCACATAGACCGTAAACACGGATGTGTGTCCGGTCATGTGAGACACACAGACAGGCACACGAGCGTGTGCCAAACCGTGTGAGGCCATATGAGACAGCTGTGTAGGCCGTGTGAAACCACACGGGTGTGTGGACCAAGAATTAGATTTTTCCCTTGAGCTACGTGCCTCGTTTGAAATAAATGTTAGTCTTCTGTGGGGTTTGTATGAACTGCATTGAATTGTGTAAATTGTTATCCTGTGATCCTAGATTGGGTGCTGGATATCTGTATGCTTATTGCATGTGAAAATCGTTAGTGATGTTGATATACACATCCTGTACGAGCTTGATCTGTATCTGAATGGTTATATAAAATTCTGCATTAACCGTCACTTGAATTTGGTATTTGCATTGGGTTGGGAACTGTACGTGTCAGACCTGTTGCTTATCAACTAGAATTACCTCCGAAGCTGGGTCAAATTCATGATGTGTTCCACATCTTGATGTTGAGGCAATATCGGTCTGATCCGTCGCACATTGTCCCTATTGAAGAAATTGAAGTGCGACCAGATCTGACTTTTGAGGAAGAACCTGTTCAGATATTGGATCGTGATGTTAATGTATTGAGAAAGAAAACTGTTCCCCTTTTTAAGGTTTTGTGACGGAATCATGACACTGAGGAAGCCACTTGAGAACCCAAAGATTCGATCCATTAGTAATACCTGTATCTGTTCGAGTTAGGTAAATGTCGAGGCCAAAATTTCTTTTATGGGGAGAGAGTTGTAAAGCCCTAAAATTAGAGACACACCGGCTAGGGACTCAAGTGTGTATGTCATATAGTGTGAACACCATGGCCGTGTGTTACACTATGTGGCAAACTGTGTAATCTATTGTTCATGAATTAGAGACACATGGGCTAGGGACTCAGGTGTGTGTCCAGACCGTGTGTGGGATTATTTAGTCTAAGGTTCACACGGGCCAGAGACACGGGTGTGTATCCAGGCCGTGTGACTCACTATTTGTGTGTTAGGATCACACGGGCGTATGTTCAGCCATGTGAGACACACGGGCAGGCACACGAGCGTGTGCTAGACCGTGTGAGGCCATACGGGCCAGTTGTGCAGACCGTGTAAAACCACACAAACGTGTGGACCAAGAACTGGATATTTTCTTCGGGCTGCGTGCATCATTTGAAACGAATGTCGATCCTTTGTGGGGTTCGTATGAATTGCATTGAATTGTGTAAATTTCCATTCTGTGATCCTAGATCGGGTACTAGATATCTATATGCGTTGAAAATCGTTAGTGATGTTGATATATATATATTCTGTATGAGCTTGATCTATATCTAAATGGTTATATAAACTTCTACATTAACCGTCAATTGAATTCAGTATTTGCATTGGGTTGGGAACTGTATATTGGAGGTAGTGATCTGCTATGAATCAGTTGTTAAGCCACAGAGATTGTAATTGTAACAACCCAATTTTTAGTGGTGTCAGAAATAGTGGTTTGAGACCACTAAATCTGACGAGTGAGTTCAAAAATTTTATTATTTAGTATTTATGAGTTAAATGCGATTTTAGGAAGACTTTTGAATTAGTGATTTGTGTTTTAGAAGAATTTATTAGTAAATTGGTTTTGAAAATGAGATATCGAGACCTCGATTTCATAAACCGAGTCGTAAATATTTTTATAAATATTTACGGAGTATCATTAAGTTAGTATTAAAGTTCTGTTAGATAATTTTAAAGTTTTGATAGTTAATTAAATAAAAATGACTAAATTGAAAAAGGTGCAAAATTTGCTAATTAAAGAAATAGTGATTAAATAGCCAAGTGATAAATAAAGGAGGACTTAAAGTGTAAATTGGCCTAATGATATGGCTGGGGCGGCATAAGTATGAAAGAAATGAGGAAACAATGTGAACTAAGGGTAAAATTGTAAATTTTATGAAATTAACTTAAATAAATTGAATTTTAAATAAATTGAATTCTAAAGATTTCTAGGCTATTCTTCTTCAATTTCTCAGCCAAAAACGCCATAGGAGAAGGTTTTAAGCTGGTTTTATTTATTTTTACTTCATGTAAGTCTAATTCTTGCTCTTTTCTTGAAATTTTTGTGTTTTTAAAACTTTTACAATTAGATCCAACTATTTGTGCCATTAGTTTTTGATTTTATGGGTAATTTGAAAGTTACCATTGATGAGTGCTGGATGTTTGTGATGAATTAACATGGATTTGGAGCTTTAATTTATTTATATGATAATTTTATCAAGTGATTGCAATAGAAAATTTATTTTAGGACCAAATTATGAAAAATGTTATATATTAGGTTTTGCTAATAAATTTTGTTTATCAAAGGCTGTATGGTAGCTTAGAATAATTAGATAAATTTTCAATTGAGAAAAATTAGTTCAATTGATAGAATAATTGGTGAGGGACTAAATTGTAAAAAAATATAAAAGTTGGGGTAATTGTGTAATTTAAAAAATTGAGGGGCATTAATTGTGAAGTGAACTGAAACTGAATTATATGCTAATGAATGAATAATTTTATATTTTAGATCAAGAGCCCGTAGATAATCGTGAAAAAGAAAAATTAGCAGAATAGTCCCTGAACTACTACAAATTCCTCAATTTAACCCAGGTAAGTTTGTATGGTTAAAGTTTAATAATTATATGGAAATTGATGAATTTTGTTAAATTTATTATGTATTTAATATATTATTGGATAAAAAATGAAATATTATTGTATTATGAATTGGAATGAACATCCAGCTAAAATAGAATGCAAGATTAAGTAAGATCGTTTTGTGGCAAAGGAAGAATTGACGAAAATTTACCCAAGTAAATCGAGGTTCAAAATTTGTTGTGAACTTTCGTGTTTACTTTTCGTTTAGCTCTCATGAGCTTCAGTTAACTTATATAAGTTTCCGTTTAACCCTAATGGGTTTCAGTTCAGCTATTTTGAGCTTCAATTTAACCCTTATAGGTTTCCGTTCAGCTCTTATGAGCTTTCGTTCAACCCTTATGGGTTTTTCTTTAACACTTGTGTGCTTCTGTACAACCTTCGGGCTTTTGTATATGATGTACTCATATCCGTAAGTCGTTCTCAGATTCGGTAAGGTTGGTAAGTGACATATGAAATTAGTATATGAGGACTTAAAGTTATTGATGGTTTTGATGTGAATTAAGTGAATTCATAAATTGAAGTTGTGGTTGGCAGGAAATTCAATTTGAATGATTTATTTACTTAATTTGGTTATAGTATCTTCAATGTTTGGTAAGATTTATGTTTAAAACCAACGAACTTACTAAGCTTTATTAAGCTTACTTGTGTTTGTTTAATGTCTTTGTAGATTAACGTGAGGTCGGGGAATCAGATCAACACATCGAGCCACACTATCTAACTTGTTCTGGTAGTTTTTGCAATGTATATTTTGGTTTATATGGCATGTATAGGGTGATAATGGTTTGTGTAAATATTAAGAGTTATATTTTGTTTACATTTCAACCCAACTTATATGAGTAAGGATAAATCAAGTATGAAGCATGTTTGAAATGTTTAGATGATGGACAATTAATAGGTTTATTGAGGCATGGTTACATATACACCTAGGTATAAGTTGTTAATTTGGTAAGTTAAGATATTTTATTATATGTGATGATATGTTAGTTATAAGAACTTGGTATTGGCTTGAATTGAGGGTCTTGTATGATTTGTGAGTGTAAAATTTGTTGTGAATAGGTTGATACCAAGATCGGGTGAGAAAAGTGGCCTTAAAATGACCTATTTTCGTCTACACGGGCAGAGACACGGGCGTGTGTCGCAATCGTGTGTGACACACGGCTTGGCACATGGGCATGTTGTCTGGCCGTGTGTCCCCTGCACCTTGAAATTTCGAAGCAGAATGCCCAGGTTTTTGCACATGGCCTAGCACACGGGTGTGTGACTTGGCCGTGTGACCCCTGCATCTTACACACGACCTATCACACGGGCGTGTGGTTGGCTGTGTGACCCAAGTTAGAGAGTTACATGGGTATGGACACGGGCTGGGACACGACCGTGTGCCTCACATTGAATGCCTACACGGCCGACCACACGGGTGTGTGTCCCCTATACCTAGGAAATTTTTGAAATTTTACGAAAAATTCTCTGAGTTTCCAATTTAGTCTCGATTTGTTTCTAACACATAAATTGGGCCTCGAGGGTCCATTTAAGGAACAATTTAATTGAGTATGTTTGGTTTAAGATATAAATAGTAAATGCCATGAATTAACTATATTTGTTTTGTAAACTCTAGTAATGCTTCGTAACCCTGTTCCGGTGACGGATATGGGTTAGGGGTGTTACAGTAATTGAATTCGACAATTAACGCAATTTGTACAACAACTAAGCTGTAAATATTCTGAAATGTGTCAAACTGACACTATGTGGTGTGCAGGGCTAGATGAGTATTAAATACCTATTGTGGTGTGTTGGGTTTGACGAAGACGGTGTGTAGCGGATGGGGGTAGGAAACTACATTTGATTTTGATCTGTTCCATATCTGTAATTGGTGACTCTAGTATGCATCTGTTTTATTAGTTGAACCATACATTCTTTGTTTCTAATTATGTATATGGTTGAAAAGTTACTTTTGCAAACATAATTCTATTGATTGTATTTTGAATCCGTTTGATGAGTTAGCTACTCATTTTAACTATTGATTGTACTGTAGGTAACCCACAAGGTTGATCAGGTCGGTGAATCGGGAGCTCGATTGTTCTACTTATTATCTTTTACGTTATTGGTAGTTTTAATATGTTTTTTTTCATAAATTTGATTTCCTATGATGTTGAATTGTGGATTGAGCTTTATGTTTGTTAAGTTCTTTTGTTTTTGAATGGTTTTTTTTTTAAAAAAAAAGCTAAACTTTGAGAATTCTTGTTTTTGAGAAATCATCAATATAATTCTCCAGACTTGGCTTTGTCGTCTGGGCCAGGTATGGGGCGTTACATAATAATAGAAAAAATAATTAATAATAATTGTTTATATTAAATGAGAATGTGAAAGAAAATTTTAAAAATATTAATTTAATATAAAATATTTTAATACTATAATTATATATGTACAATAAATGTATTGAAATTAATAATTATTAAAATATATAAAACTAAACTTTAATGATAATATAATAATATATTATATAACTATTACCAAAACTGATTACCTAACTTAGCCTTGAACTAATGTACTAAGTTAGTATATTAATAATACATAAAATAAAAATATATAATATAATATAATATAATATAATATAATATAATATAATATAATATAATATAATATAATATAATATAATATAATATAATATAATATAATATAATATAATATATATAATATAATATAATATATAACTATTACTAAAAATATTAATACATATATAACTATTATTATAATATAGATAATAATAAAAGATATAGTATTACATGGCATTATAATGTTTTGTCATCGATGCATATATATAAACTATTAATATATTATATAATACGATAGTATTATATAATATAGTAGGAGAGCTAACTTTTAAATGTATGAAAAGTATAGAGACTTTGAGCATATTTCAACTAGTATAATAATAAATAATAATATATAACAATAAGCAATATATAATGTACTACAATTATATATAATTATTATTATAATATAGATTATAATAAAAGATATAGTATTACATGATATTATAATGTTTAATTATTTATGCATATATAAACTATTAATATATGATATGATATAGCAAGAAAGCTAATTTTCAAATGTACGAAAAGTATAGGGACTTAGAGCATATTTCAACTAGTATACTAATAAACAGTTATATATAATAATATGTAATATATAATGTACTACTATTATATATAACTATTATTATATTATCAATTATAATAAAATATATAATTTTACATAATATTATAATGTTTAATCATTGATGCATAAATATAAGCTATTAATATATTATATATATGATATGACATGATATAACATTATATAATATAGTAGGATGACTAACTTTCAAATGTACGAAAAGTATAGGACTTAGAGCATATTTCAACCAGTATAATAACAAACAATAATATATAGTAAATATATTGTAACATCCCGAAATAGGGCCTAAATGAAACAGTGGTTGTGAAACCACAAATTCGAAATAGAAAAGTTTATTACGATGAATTATCATGATTTACCGATTGATTGGATATATGTGTTAGACTAACGATAAGAATTTTATAGATTGCATGTTTAATTTGTCTATTAGGGCTTATTTGCAAAAGTTGCAAAATATGTGTTCTACTTCATAAAGTACTTAACTGAAATGGGGGTTTAAAGTAGAGGTCCTTAAATAGAAATTAGATCATTAAATTTTGATGGATAAAAATAGACATGGTTAGTAAGTAAGGTATTTAAGGGCATTTTGGTAAAATGCCTTAATTAATGAATAAAGACAAAACAACATCAATTAAGCTATTATTTTCTTCATTTCTTTTCTCCATGGCCGAATGTATCAAGGGAACATCATGGCTAGGGTTTGTTCATCTTCCAAGCTTCATAGTAAGTCCGTTCTAGCCCCGTTTTTCATGTTCTTAATTTACATTTTTAGAATCCCGATAACTCGCTTAAGCTAATTTTACCATTAATTCGAGCTAGGATTTATATTGAAAAATTACCCATAGATGAAAATTGTGTATTTTGATGTTTCATGATAGAATGTGAAGCTTAGAATTATGTTAAACGATTTTTGCTAAGCGATTTTCAGTGAAAACGAGTGAAACGGCATAATCGGTAAAAATTATTATTGTTCATAAGTGCATGTTAGAGAAAGAATTTGATGTTGCCATAGAAGGGAAAAATTTTCAGAATGTCATAAAACATAAGAAAAAGGAATAAAGTTTAATTTCCGAGCCCAGGGGAAAAATCGTAATTATGCAAAAGTTTAGGGGCAAAAATGTAAATTTTGTCAAAATATGTTTTAGGTCCGAAATGATTAGTAAATTGATTAAATAAGTGAAATATGATGTTTTAGATCCCAGAAAATGATATTTGGACCTAGAACGGGAGAAAAATCGAAAATCGAGAAAGTTGATCAAATGGCCGTTTTATCGAGGTAAGTTCATGTGTTTAATATGCATTTAATTAAGCATGTTTGAATGCTAAATTTATATATTAGTTATAAATGCTTTAGTATTGATTTTTGAATATAATGATAATAGTTGAGAAATGTTCGATAGTGATTCGACATTAAAAATGAGAATTTGAATAAGTTTACATATAAGACCATAGTTGTAATGTGGCTTTGTATAAGATCAAGAAAGTATTGAATAGCATAATTTGAGGAGAGTAAGATAAATTGAGGATATGATGAGATTGAGAATGTAAGTATGTAATTTGAGTAGCATTTTATTATTATGCAATTGTTGCTATTATTATTATTGAGTTATGTGACTGACCTTGAGAATTTGAGCAAGTATGTTTCGGCGATGATTTTTCAAAGCATTGATATCTCAAGGTCCATGTTTATAACATGGCAATTAAGGAAGAATTGACGGAAAAGTCCATGTTTATAACATGGCAATTAAGAAAGAATTGACGGAAAAGACCATGGTTGGACCATGGTAGTAAGTGTGCCAGTGTAAGACCATGTCTGGGACATGGCATCGGCACAGACCGAGGAGTGCCAGTGTAAGACCATGTCTGGGACATGACATCGGCACAAACCGAGGAGTGCTAGTGTAAGACCATGTTTGGGACATGGCATCAGCACGGACAGAGAAGGTGTAAGACGATGTCTAGGACATGGCATTGGCTCGAGATGTGATCCCATGTAAGACCATATCTGGGATATGGCATTGGCATCCTACCAGGTGTACGAAATATCTCGAACATCCTTAATATTACAAGTAGTTCAACGGGAAATTCAAGGAGTATGCTCAAGATAAGTAAGAGTAGGATATGTGAGTATTATGACTAGGCACAGGTATGTACATAAGGCTTAATAATATTGAGGTTATAAGTTGATGACATTAAAAGTATTTTAATGAGTATATTCAAGTATTAAGTAAGTGATAAGTTTTCAGTTATACTTATGACGCTTTGTGACATGATTGGCAATATGCCTATATTATAAAAGAGTATTAATGTGTTAAATGAAATGTTGCAGGTACGTAAGCAAGCTATTAAGTAAGGAGCTTTATTTTTTTTTATTCTGAGCTTTTGGTAAGGTTACCGATGAGTAAGATGGGAAAGTATGAACTTAGCATTATTTATGCAAATTATGAAAGCTTAGTAATAAGCTAAATTCATTACTAATGATTGTTATTTTACATGTGAACTTACTAAGCTTTATAAGCTTACCTCTTTCCTTTCGTTTGTTCCAGAGTCTTATCAAACAAGCTCGAGTTGGAGGTCGTGGAAGATCGCTTCACACTATCAACTATCAAGTTACTAATTGGGTATTTTCATTGACAAACGTTTTAAGTTATGGCATGTATAGGGACTTAGTCATTTTGTGTGTATGTCTTTATGAAATGGCTAATTAGGAGTATGTTTGATGTTATGTATGCCTAAATGATAGTTAATACAAAGAAATAATAAAAGAGTAAAAATTTGCAATGGTACAGTTTTTGGACAGCAACAATGACGTGATTTTGAAAAATCACCAAAATTAGTAGAAATGGAATTAGAGAGTGAATGAGATATAGAATTAAATCTTATTGAGTCTAATTTAATATGAAAGAAATAGTGCAGGCAAAGAAGTTTTATATTATGAGATATTTGAATTTTAGTGTGACAGGGCCAAAATGGTTTCTGAAGTTCCCTGTTTTGAATTTTAGTGATGAGTCTATTTTCAAAGGAAACAAACGGAAATATCATCCGAATTCTGTACAATGAGATAATTCATTTTTAATGAAGAGTGGTCAGAATTGTCAAGCAACGAAATAGGGGAGACTTTAACTAATAAACTGTACTAATTGGCCAACCCAAAAATTCTAAAAATTTTATGATAATAAGATATATGAGTCTAGTTTTAGGGAAAATTTACAGATTTAAATTTTGAGTTTTGTAACTCGAGTTATAATTAATTTAGCAACTGTTGTGCAGTTAGATAGTTTTATTGTGAACAGTGAAATAAATTATTTTAATTTGTTTAAGTATTTGGAAAATTTTTAATGTTCTCGGTTTGGACCCGAACCGTTTTCATTGCATGTTTTAGGGTCTCAAAGATCCTTTTTAGGGACATATTGATTGAACGCGAGTGAATTAATTTTAAAAGCAAATTTTTATGCTCCAAATTAGTAAGTTTAGTTAGATAACGCTTCGTGATCGATTCCGGCAACAGTCTTGGGTAAGGGGTGTTACATGTATAATGTTGTAACATTCGCATTATGGCTCGGAGTTGGGTACAGTGCTATGCCGGGTTAGGAATATTAGAAAATTTTTAGAAACGAATAATATATGAATTTTTAGTGTTAATTTAGAAAGTGGTTAGAGTTGATAAGGAATTAGGAAATGTTCTATAGATGAAAGAACTTAGTTTAGGACATTAACTTAATTGTAGAAGAATGAAAGTGTCGGGGCAAGGTAGGAAAATTGAAAGTTAAAAAATAATTCATGGAATTAGTGGAAAAAGAGGAAGGAATATAGATGAAATTTTACCAAAATAAAATTATGATTCATACATAGTATTATAGAATAGATGAAGGATAGAATAGTAATTATTTGAATAAGATAATTATGGAGATGTAAGGATTAAAGGATGAAACTGTGTCAAATTACAATTGGTGGACTAAATTGAAAATATTTATTTTTAATTGTTAAATTAGAAGATATTTTGATAGAATTATCTAGAAATATGAAGAAAAGATGAAAACCATCATCCTTCTCCAGGAAGCCAAAACGTTACTCTCCACAAAAGTCACTATCCAACTTTCATTTTTTTCCAAACAAGTCCTACCACCATTTATAAGCCATTTCAAGCTTAAATCTTCCAATTTATTTGAAGTTTTCTTAGTAAATTCAATAGAGAAGACTAATAGACACTTTAGTTTCATGAGAGGAAGCATCACTAGTGGTCTTTGAAAAAAAAAAGAATAAGAATAGATTTTGAGAACAAGGTAAGAAATGATGAAAATTTCATGAAATTTATATGTATGTTATAAGAATTGAATAGAAGTATTATTATTTGATTGTAGTTTTAACATATAGATGTATGTTTTTTGACATGGAAATTGTATACAAAGGAAAGAAAAAGGAGGACCAAATTGAAGATAAAGGAAAAAAGATGATCAAGGAGTAAGAAGGAAGGAAAAAATATCAACTCAAGCTTTTGTTGTAAGTACTACAAGGAATTTATCTTATTTTCCTAGATATTAATTATATAGCATTTTAATTAGTTAGAATAATTATGGATATGTTGTGTTAATATAAAAAAGGATTAATTGTAAAGATAATGAAATATGTTATGAAAATATGAATAATAATCAAAAGATGGTATACAAAGGTTTGTGTTAAGATAGTTATGTTGTGAATGAGAAAAGTTTGAAGAAGCTACATATTATATGTAAGTTGAGACTTAAGGACTAAATTTTAGAAAAGTGAATATATTTTTAGAATGATTAAATATTTTGAATTAATTAAGTTATAATGCCCAAGTAGACAAAGTTAGAACTATTGGGATATTAATCACATGCCATTAAGGAACCTTAACATGCTTTCTGATTTGTTAGCACATTAGTGCTCTCTAATCAGCACATCAATGCTCTCAGTTTAGCACCTCGGTGCTCCCTGTTCTGTTAGTAGACATCAATGCACCTCTGAATCTATTCCGTATATCTTGAGAGTTCTATGTGGTCTATTATGGGCTGTGATATGAAATATGAATATAAAGTATAATAAGAGTATTATGGTAAGTGACAACAAACCTTCTGAAGTATATTTTGATTTTGTGAAGATAATGCATAAATATGGAATTATTTATAAATTTAATTATGTTTTGGATAAATGAGTTTAATTGTTATTTTAAGATTTAAATTTCTTGTAGTGCTTACTAAGCCTTCACATACTTAATGCATTTGTCTTAACGAGTAGGTAAAAGCTAGGTTCGATAAGCTAGAACCGAGGTCGTAAGCGATTCATGTCATCACATCATCAAGTTGAAGAAAAGTATGTTGCTAAATTTTGGTATAATTTGGCATGTGCATATGTAATGTGTCATAAGATGTAGGTTTGTAGTATTAAAATGAAAATTTTGTAAACCTTATCTAATTTTGAGAATTTACTTAAAACCTTGAAATGATAGAATAAATATGACTTAATGTTGTAATGTATGATTTATATGCTTGGGATGGTGCATTGGTTGGGTGTATTGAATGATTTGAGATGTAGGGACCTACTTTTAAAAAGTTTGGGAAATTGGCAAGTTTTCCTGCATTTCAACCAACAAAAGCCCATCTTGGTATTGATACCATAGTCAGGGTACCGATACTTAGTGGCAAGTATCAATGCTTCAACCTTAGTATCAATACTAATGAATTTAATCTGATTTTTTTGAAACTTCAAAACTCATTTTGGTATTGATACCTTACTAGAGTATCGATACTCTAGTGAAAGGTATCGGTACTTCGTTAGTGGTATCGATACTATTGAATTTGTTGAATAATTTTCAAAGCATTGAAGCTAAAAATAGTATCGATACTTGACAGGGCTATCGATGCTTGCAACGATGGTACCGATACATGCCCAATATCGATAATTCACCCCTATTTTTCATGAGTAAGTTATTTTAATTGTATAAATACTCGAAAGATTCATCCAAGTTTGTCTCATACTGTAATATCGATACAATCATTATAGTTAAATCAAAATATTCAGCAGATAGTATTTTGTCTAATGTTAGAACATAATAGTCTTTTACACTGACAATTAATGTGACATTCTTATACTTAATTCGATAGTTGAGTCAAGTATAGGGGTGTTACAAATGTACTACTATTATATATAACTATATTATATTATAGATTATAATAAAATATATAGTATTACATGGTATTATAATGTTTAATTATTGATGCAAATATAAACTATTAATATATTACATATTACATGATATGATATAGCATTATATAATATAGGAAGATGATTAACTTTAAAATGTATAAAATGTATAGAGACTTAAAACATATTTCAACTAGTATAATAATAAACAATAATATATAGTAAATAATATATACTATACTACTATTATATATATTATAGACTATAATAAAAGATATAGTATTAGATGATATTATAATGTTTGATCATTGATGCATATATATAAGCTATTAATATATTATATACTAATGATATGATCTAACATTATAATACGAAGGCTAACTTTCAAATGTACGAAAATTATAGGGACTTAGAGCATATTTCAATCAGTATAATAATAAAAAATATATATGATAATAATTAATATATAATGCACTACTATTATATTATAGAATATAATAAAAGATATAGTATTACATGATATTATAATGTTTAATCATTGATGCATACATATAAATATTAATATATTATACACTATATGATATGATATAACATTATATATTATAGTAGGAGGGTTAACTTTCACATGTAGGAAAAGTATAAGGACTCAGAGCATATTTCAACTAGAATAATAAACGATAATATATGATAATGATTAATATATTACGTGTTACTTTACTATTATAGTATGTGATATAATATTATATAATGAAATATATATTTTATAAATATTAATATAATAACTATTCTTATATTATAAATTATAATAAAACATAGGGTAAATTACACCAACAATCACTCAACTTTGATACAACTGACAAAATAGTCACTCTGGTTTCAATTCAGTCACTCAACTTTTGAAAAATAACAAAATAGTTACTAACATTATCAAAAAGTGAAAAATTAGTCACCCATTAACATTTTCCGTCACAGGCTTAACGGGACAGCTAACGTGGCCAGTTAACTAGCTGATATGATCAGTTAACTTGCCACGTTGAAAACCTAATTAGCTGACGTGGCAAATTGATGTGGAGCTTACCCAAAATTTACCCAAAATCAGGGCCTAGAATTGGAAAAAAAATTGGGAAAAATTTTGGTAGTGACAAAGTAAGCAAAACACAATCCTTAACAGAACCTGAAATTTTTTTTCTTTGGTAGTGAAAATTGAAAATCGATGGCGAAAACATTGAGGCTGGCATCAAAATAGTTGCTTGGGATAATGTCAAGAGAGATCCCATCACAGCCCGTTCATCGGCATCGGTTTGGTCGAAGCTCCTACTTGTGGCAATGTTATGAAGCTTGAAATCAAAATCGACGACAAAATGGCAAAAACTAGCAAACACAAAAATACCAAATAACAAGTATCCAAAATCAAACCAACAAAAAAAAGAACAAGAATCTCAAATTGGCATGCATTAAAAGAGAGAAGTAAAAAAAAACTAAAAAAGAAGAGAATCAAAAGAGAAGAAACCCACACCCATTTTGGGTTTTATGGGTTGGAGAACTCGAGCCACTAGTTTGATGATCCGACTGGTCAAGAGTCATTGTTGGTTGAAGAAAAGTTGTGGTCGGAATATGGTGGTGATTCGACGATGGATGGCTGAGATCTGTTGAAGCCTTGTTCAAAGCTTTGATGTTTTAATCTTGGGATTTTGAAGGCCTATTGGGAAATCTGAAGTGAGATTTGAGAAGTGGCAAAGATGAGCCATTTGGTGATGATGGTTGCCAGAGAAGGCCATGAACGACGACGACTAGAGTTAAGAAAAATAAAAGAAAAAGAGAGGAGAAGAAGAAAAAGAAAAAAAAAGACAGAGATTCAACGGATAGCAACAGGCTGAGTGGTGGCTCCATTGTGGAGGAACAAAACGGTCGTAGCTAAGATATGTTCATTTCTTCTCTTCTTCTCCTACTCCTACTCCTCCTCCTCCTCTTCTTCTTCTTTCTCTTATTCTTTTCTATTGCCCAACTAGGATTATGGGGCTGTTTAAATGATAGCTAACCCTCCGTTAAATGCCATGTCACTTTTCCGTTGCATACGTTACGGAAAATGGTTAAAAGGACTGTTTTGTTATTTTTTTGAAAGTTAAGTGACTGAATTGAAACCATAGTGACTGTTTTGTCAACTGCATCAAAGTTGAGTGACTGTTGGTGTAAAATGTACGTATTAATTATTTCCACTACAAACTTTACAAATACTTCACAACATAGTTGACACAAAACATATTGTGTACTAAACATTTAATTTAAAAATAATTTAAAAAGATTGTAAGAAAAACTTACTGCATGGTCCCTTAGTACAAAGATTATTGTTTTTAAACCTGTATTATAAGTTTTGGCTCATAAACCTCAATCCTTACTTGAAACTTATAATTAAAAATATATATATAAATATGAAAACAAATTCCTTAAACAATAACTTAATATCCCCATTGCTCAAATGACATCAACATTTTTATGAGTGCAAAGAAAGATATGAATTTGCCCAAGCTTATCATTCTATTTAGGAATTGGGAAGGTGTTATGGGTAGTTCTAGACATTATATAAAAAAAATTTGGATTGCACAATTTTATAATTTATATATTAAAAATTAATATTACTTAAATTTTTAAATAAATATTAAAATTAAAACATAAATTTTTTAAAAAAAAGAGGCTTTCACGCCTGCATCAGACTCCTTGCTTAAAATGTTGTTTATATAAAAATCTTTATAAACAACATTTTAAACGAAGAGTCTGATGCAGGCGTGAAAGCCTATTTTTTAAAAAATTTTGAATTGCACAATTTTATAATTTATATATTAAAAATTAATATTCCTTAAAATTTTAAATAAATATTAAAATTAAAACATAACAATTTTTTTAAAAAAAAAGGCTTTCACGCCTGCATCAAACTCCTCGCTATAAAAATATTTTAAATTAAAGATCTATATAAACAACATTTTAAGCATTATAAAAATTATTTTTATTAAAATAATTATTTTTATAATTCATTTAAATAAAATTAAAAAATAGATTTTAAAAATTTTAAAACATATTTTTATTTAAAACTTCATTAATAAAATAAAAAATTAATATATTTTAAGTAATAGACATAACCAACCCATGCATCGCAGGAGATAAAAAAACTAGTTCTATGCATACATATACAACAACTAAAAATATATAAAATCTTCACCTCTAAATTTTTTCAAAAAAAAATTATAATTTTTATATGACCGTTGTAGGCACTTTCTTCAAAGAAGCATCTCCACCGAGCGATGTGTCTCCATCATAGGTACTGTTCATCTACCATCATGGCTAAATACCTTGTGATGACAAGAAACCTATCATCCTTCATTAGCTCACCCTATAACATTGCATAACTGTCCTACAAGGCCATGTTTTTGCCTTCATTGACAGGCAACGAGGTGACCCATCCACCAATAGGGTGCTCCCACGTGGCACCTTAGCCTCCCATTTATATAAACAAACCAGGGAGACAATTGACTCTCTCTCTCTTTCTCCTCTTAAGGCTCTCTGCCCATCTTTCCCTCTTATTGATAACTTGTATCAATAATTGGTATAGTGAGCGTGGACCAACCATGGCTTATCATATTAGGGTTGAGTAAAGAAACTGGAAAAAAAAAAATTCAAATCAATACATTTAGTTTGGTTGGGTTTGGGTTTTGTATTGTTAGGTACGGTTTCGGGATGTTATCACCCAAACAACACAATTTAGTTCGACTTCAATTTTTCCACATGGAATCTGTTTTATTAGTATCAAACCAAATGAAAAAAAATCTATGTTTAAAGGAATAGTTTTAATAGAATAATTAATTGATCATACAAAAAGATAAAGTTATGGAAATATTTCATAAAAAAAGTTATAAAAGTGTAGTTTTAGTAAGTGGATCATTTTTTAAATATAATAATTATAAATATAAGCATAATTCTAATTTTATAAAAATAGTTTATTAAATTTTATAATACAAGAAACAAAATTTCACAATTATATATATTTGATAGTTATGAATTTAATTGATTAAATGTCATTGTGACCACTCAGTTATAACTAATTAAAAGAAATGATATAGAAAAACATTAGGCATACAAATGATTTATGTACTAGCTTTCCTGTTAACAACTTTGAATGATATATCAACTTAAAAGCTTAACTTAAAATGGTTTTTTAAATGGTCTTATTAATGATTATGGTATTATTTTAATTATTTAATTTACTTTATAAATGTATAAATGAATCTAAAGCATGTAATATGATTGTCGTTAAAAAAAATTAAGAATCACAATATTAGATTTTTTTGGGTCCCAAAACAAGATGATCTAAGTTTTTTTACAAATCCCAAATTTGGTAAAAACCACCGAATTGAACCACAATTATTGGTTTTAAATATTTTGATTTTTATTCAACACGGTTTCAATTTCAAAAGTTAAAAATCGAATGGAGTGGTTTGGTTCAAAATTTGTCCAAAAATTAAACCAAATTGAACCGAATGCACCTCTATATCAAACGACTAGCATCCTCAACAACATTGAAGAAATACATCAGGATTTGAAACAACCACAACAAAGCACCACTCAGAACCAAAAGCAAAATGCCACTAGAAAACGTCAATAGTTCCCCCTAATATCCCTCAAGATCCTCAAAACTCTCAGGACCCTTAGTACCCATATTATGGAATATACTCCCAATAATACTAATATCCCATTGGTATTACAACAAGTATCATTAGGTAAACACTAATGTCCGACGTGATTAGGCTTCCTAGAATCCTTATTCAGGTTCCAAGCAGTTTATTGAAATGAAATAGAAGATGAAGGCTTTGGAAGAATTGCTATCTACACAATATAGGTTGTACTAGGAACATTGGGAGCACATGTAACATTGCACACCTGACCCGGTCGTCGGATCTGAGTGTAAGATGTCACAATACGTTGTTGGAGCAACTCAACAATGTTCATCAATAATTAATTCAAGAAAGGTACTTTTAATTTTTTTTTAAATTTTAGAAAATAATTTAAAAACATTTATAGATCTTTAAAGTCGATTTAAAACACTTTAGGTTTGGTTTCTAGGTGGTCGAAGGTGTCTAGGATCAAGTATGAGGCCCTAAAGGTAAAAACAAGTCAAAATAAGGGAGGGGCCCTTTCCTACCACACTTGTAGTGGTAGATGTCTAGACTTCTACCAATAGTAGTGTTGGAAAATAAAATCCAATTTGAAAATAGTTTTCTTGTACATTGGAAAATAAAAATTTTGAAAATCAATCCGGTTTGTGATATTTATAGCAATAAACCCTAAACAAAAATCGTACCTATTTTTTAGGATAGATGGATCCTTTTTGTTCCTGAATTTCAACCAAAGGATCTTCTTTGCTATACTCGTACCACAAATTTCTTCGAGTGTGGGATCGATTAAATCAAATCAAACACAGAAACTAGAAATAATTTTTTTTCTTTTAGAGGTGAAAATGAATTTTCTCTTCTCAAATAGAAACCGACATAATTGTTATTCCCCAAAAAATATATTTAATAGTTGAGAATAATTTTCTCTATTTTTTGGCAGAGTAACAATATCTTAAAGGTGTGTAAATAGCCCTAACAGTGCCATCTATTTATAGGGAGAGAAGGTAGAACCCTTGTTGAATCAGAGAAGTTTATTTCAAATAGAAAAAAACTTCCTACTTAGAGTAGGATTAGGGTGGGCGACACACCCTAGTATTCCTACTAGGGTGGCCGCCCCTTCATATTCCATAAGGGAATTCTAGGCCTTTCTCACATCGGGTCCAATTACGAGTACTACCACACCCTAAAATTGACAAATTTATGAGAAAGGTGAGTAGATATGAAGGTAATTTGTTTTGGTGCACTATAGTAGTATAGTCTGCCACTTTTTAGAATTTTGACAAGTTAATTTTTGGCACATAATGTATTTGCCTGCGTAGAATATGAGGTTTTCATCTTGGGATGTTTCTTAGAAAAGAAAGAGTACGCCCATGAGAGTGTGTGCCTATGAAGGGATACACCTCAGAGTTTTGTATACTGAGAACTTATCAAGTGTATGAGGAAACTATAGAAAACTTAATTATTTTTAAGAGCATACCTTATGAGAGTTACCGCCAAAGGTATGGTACACTGGTTTGCTCGAATGCTGTACAAAGTGGGTTCTGTAACGTGATTGGTTGGGACTTAACTGAATGGATTAACTGGTCAAACAACATCTGCATCGGATTCTCTTTTATATTTATATTGGTCTTTTTAGGGCATTTAAAGGACAATTTATGTGTACAATCAACACTTCTCAAGATCCATTAAGAGGAACTGAGTATATATATGTGGTAAGAAAGGAACATTCAGATGGTTTTCTTCCTTTTGTTCTGCATTTAGGTTCTTAAAACCAAATACTCTCTCATTCTTCGTTAAGTTGGAAGCTAAGTTTTCTGGGGTAATCAGTGGATGTTTCAACCTTTTGGTAAGTCCAATAACTCTACATGTTATGATTTCAAAAGAGTAAGGATGTAAAAGACATGATTATCATAGGGAATGAATAGGAGGCCCTGCATGAGGATTGTATGTAATGAATATATTGGTAAACTGTCGTAAATGGGGTTTTAATGGTAATCCCATGTTCTTTTAAGTAGTTATTGCTGTTGGTTTTGGAAGGACGACTGGGTTAGGAACTCCGAGCTACAATAATAGTGAGTTTCTGGTGAATCTTTAACCTGACTCATAGATGTTAAATTTACAATGGTTATTCATATGTTGGTATCTTCTTGGAAAATTGATGAATGCATGTGTGAGTTTCAGTATCTGAGTTCTGCAAGTTTACAAATGAGGTAAATGAGTTGTTGCATGAATAAGATAACGCATGGTATGTACGCTTGTGAAATTAGGTATGAAAGAGTATGAATTTTTCCAGAATGTATGAATGAACTGATGTAAGTCTGTTCGATGTAAATGAGTAAAACAACCATTTGTGATGCCTCAGGTAAGGCAGGTATATTGCTAACCAGTTTGGCAGATAGTGACATGTAGATCTGTGTAAGACTATGAGGTAGAGACCTATGGCATTATATGACAATGGAAATACTAAAGGTGAAGCCTCTGGTAAGACGTAAACCAGACTGACAGATCACGACATGGAAATATGTATAAGACCATGTGAGAGAAACCAATGGCACCCTCTAAGATAGTCCATTGGAACAGTAAAAATGTAACTCTCTATGTAATGGTCGAAATTCAAGGTTATCGGAATAGTGGTTTCATAGCCACAAATCTGATTTAAAAATAAATTTATTTTAATATTTTTACATGAATATTGATATTGATATGGATAGAAAAATTCTACCGATTTAGTGGTTAGTTAGAAAAAGAAATTATTAAAGAAATTGGGTAAAAACAAGGTATCGAGACCTCAATCTCGTAAAACCGAGTCAAAAATATTTTTATAAATATTTATGAAGTGTTAGTAATATGGTATTAAAATTTCGTTAGAAAATTTTAATGTTTGGGTAGTCAATTAAGTGAAAAGGACTAAATTGAAAAAAGTGTAAAAGTTACTAAATGGATTAAATAGCTCAATTGTTAAATGAGGAGGGACATAAATTGTTAATAAGCCCAAAAAGAGATATTTTGGGCAGCATAAGCTGAGAAAAATCAGGAGAATAGGTGAAATAATGATAAAATGGGAAAATAACAAATTTTACTTGTCGAAATCATTTTTGAAATTTGAAAAAACGGGTATCGATTTTGAAAATAAAAATGGGAGTGGGAGTCGCCACCGATCCTTTATTGTGGTGTGATCGGCTCACCTTGAAAATGATTTTGGTCTGCGAAATTTGAGAAAATAGGTTCGGGAGTCAGTTACGCACGAGGAAGGGTTAGCACCCTTGTAACGCCCAAAATTGGTACCAAATCGATTGTTTAATGTCTTAATGTCAAAATTTTGAAAAGATTTTAGAATACGATCCTTTTGAGTAAAATGAATTGGACGATGAGATTTATTTATTTCAAAGAAACAAATCGTCACACTCAGTACGTTAGAGCGCAACATTTTAAATCCTCAAAATTAAATTTATCTCTTGACTTTTAAAACCTATGCATTTAGAGGAGGATGTCCGATTATCTAGGTCAAATGAGAAAATCAAAACCCAGTAAGTTAGGGTTTAATTTCACAAAATTCCTAAATATCGAACATCGCCTTTATTTTTAAAATCCTCGTCTCGAGAAAATAACGTGTCATATCCAATACATTAGGACACAACGTGTCGAATTCCCGAGAATGAGCTTTTTACTTATGTGTTTTGATTAATAAGGATGCTCGGTTATCTAAGTTCATCGGAGAAATTGAAGCCCAGTAAGTTAGGGCACAATTCTCGAGAACTATGAGAACAAGGCTTTTTGAAAATTATGAAATAGAGTGATTGTAGAACTTTAATAAAACACGATTTTTACAAATATGACATGATTGAAAAGTGATGTATGATGTAAAAGATAATATATAATTCAAACACATATCAAAGAATAATGAAAAAATAATAAATTAATACTAACAAACATAGCAACAATAATCTCTATTGTACATTATGCTAATATCACCATCTACATTCAGAAACTAAAAGAAAACGAGTCAATTAAGGCAAATACGGACCAAATGTACGAGTTTTGAAATAAATAAAAAAATATATAAAAAAGAAATTATATTTAAGATAAATAATATATAAATGAAAATTTGAAATGAATTAAAAATATGGTTAAAAATAAATACTACATAAAATAATAGTGTCCAAGTAAGTTTTAAAGTAAATATTATATAAAGAATAAGTCACAATACATTAAATAATATATATATGCACGTATACATGATGAAGATTAAACAATAATACATAATAATTTTTGAAACGAATGTATAATAAACCCAAAGTGTTAATACTATTTTATTTATTATATAAAATAACACTACATTAAAAATACGTAATGAAATTAACCATTAATATAATAATACTTAAAGTAATTAATATAAATAACAAAATTATAATACATGTACGTAGATAAATAAACATATAAATAATAAAACTAATAATAACGATAGTAAAGATAATAAATTAAACAAAATTAGTAATAATAATGAAACTGAGGATTAAATTGACACTAAGCCGAAATTCAAGGAAAAAAACTAAAATAAATAAAAGGGAAGGTCCGAATTACAAAGCCCGAATGACATGGGGGACTAAAAAGGTAATATTTCCCACCCTCCAAAACGCAACGTTATGGCGTGGACCGAAATGAAGCGGACATCAAATTAAAGGGCGAAAATTAAAAATAAAAAAAAATTGATTTGAACGCGCTACAAAAGAGGGAGGACCATCTGCGTAAATATCCCCAAAAGGGAAAACACGCGGATCCCCCCCAGGCGGGTCGGGCACACGGGTTGTTGGGGTTAAACGGTGCTGTTTCGAAGCTATCACATTAGCTACAAATGATGACGTTTCAAGATTCACCATTAAAACAAAACAAAAAAAAAACCCTAACCTAACATTCTAGCAGAAATGAAAAAATAAAACTGAGGCTTCCCCCTTTTTCGCCGCTCTGTTCATCAATCCTTCCATTGCGGCACTGGAGGCTTACCCTAGCTGCTAGGGTTTTCCAATTTTGGTCTCTGCTAAGCTAGGTATTGGGCCATCGGGCCATTAGGTTAGTTTGGGTTTAGTATTTGGGCTAAGGTTAATTGGGTTTAGGGTCTGTTTAGGTTTAGATTCGGCTTTGGGTAGAGATTTGGGCCATTGGGCTGCTTTGGGCCTGTTATTGTAAAAAAAACTGAACATTTTATTTATTTATATATATTTTTAATATTTGGGCTTGAGCCGGGCAAAATTTGGGTACTACAGCTGCCCCTCTTTGCTTATTGTCGTGTAACGAGAATAGAGCAAAGACTAAAGAGGACTAATTTTGCCCGGTCGTCCTAGACCTTGGTAGTCTTCTTCTTTAAGTAGCTTCATTCCATCCTACTGCATCTTCAGAGGTATAGGAATTGGTGCTTCGATCCTTTCCACCGCAACGTTGGGGAGATAGGATTATTGACTTCAATCTGCTCCACTGCAACCTCAGGGAGATATGATTTGTATCTTCGATCTGCCCCACTGCAACTTCAGGGGGATAAGACTCGATGCAATCCACTCTACTGCAACTTCAGAGAGATAAGATCTATTACTTTAATCCACTGCACTATAACTTCAGGGAGATAGGATTATCGGCTTCAATCTGATCCACTGTAACTTCAGGGAGATAAGATTGATCATCTTCGATCTGCCCCACTGCAACTTCAGGGGGATAAGACCTGCTTACTTAGTCTGCTCCGCTACAATTTTAGGGAGATAAGACCCGATGCGATCTGCTCCACTACTGCTTAGGGAGATAAGATCTGTAATTTCCAACCTATTCCACTGCTGGTCAGGGACATAGGATTTGTAATCTTCGATCTGCTTCACTGTCGACGTAGGAGGGCAAGATCTGCTATCTTCAACCAGCTCCACTGCAACCGATGGAGGCAAGACATTGTTTTCGATCTGTTCCGCTGTTAATGTAGGAAGGCAAGATCTACATCTTTAACCAGCTCCACTGCAACCAATAGAGGATAGGCTTTGTTTTCGATCTGCTTCGCTGTTAATGCAGGAAGGCAAGATCTGCTTTTTTAACCAGCTCCACTACAATCGATGGAGGTAAGGCTTTGTTTTCGATCTGCTCTGCTGTTAATGCAGGAGGGCAAGATTTACTTCTTTACCTAGCTCCACTGCAACCGATGGAGGCAAGGCTTTATTTTCGATCTGTTTCACTGATCTATTTTCTGGGGAACATGACCTGTATAATAAACCTAATTATGTCTAATGATTAGGATGGCATGATCAAAATGAATCAAATGCTCCTAACTAGACATGTGTGAATGGTGTTTGCATGAATGCAGAATTTTATTTTTTCGAGAATGATCCCACTTAGGCTGTCATTACTCGAAGTTTATTAAGGCTTTGTAACTGACGTGCTACGACGCCTTCTCGCTTGACTGGCTTTTGTAAAGAAACATTTAGCCAGGTTGCCCCCACCGTAGACCTCAGAGTTTAATCCATTGGGGCGCGAAATTTGTACCATCATTCTCCCACCACAATCCAAGGGTAGAAATATGTGGCTTTTCCTCAATCCTCTTTAAGGATACAGGATCTGAATCGTTCTGGTTTCTTACACCATTCCCAGGGTGTCGTACCAAAGACTCATACACAAATAGATGCTCTCTTCTCCGAGGTAACCTTCTCCTATTGCCTGATGATCATCGCTTGATTATTTGTTTAAGCTTAATCACCAATATGGCGTCTTGTCAATCAACTCATTTGACAAAAATCCAAAGAGAAAGTCTAAATTTAGACTAATCCTTCTCAAATTTCCAACCTTTAAACTTGGTGTGTTCTAAACAATAGTCCTGTTTCAGGCTCCTATATTATTTAGAAACTTTTCAGAGTAATATGCAAAACTTTCTTTGTGAAAGTTTTATTAGTCCATTAATCATTATTCCAATGCAACATGTTTGCAAAAAGGGCATAACAATGGATAAGAATAAAGTTGGTTCTAAGCATAGCTCGAAAGAACAAATTATTGAAAATAGTAAAGAAAGATGACAAAGAAATTAATTGGGAATGTATATCTTGGAAAGGAAAAAAGTATTCCAAGAACAACAAATAATATGAGAATTGGGTGCCCTAGTTATCGCAGCTTGAACTTCTCTGTACAAACTTTCTGAAGACCATTTTGAGTTGGAGATGTGTTTAGGAGATCTACAGTGCTCTGTCGATGCCTCAAGATGTTGCCTATCCTTTCCTGTTGATTCAGGCATAGCAAGATCACCACATGCCCCAATCTGATCCAGATACGAGTTGCTCTGATCACGTCATGCCCCATTTTGATCAATATTTAAACCGTGGTGTCTGATTTTGAACTGATTACAACCTTCGGCTATCGTGCTATCATTCAAGTTCGATGTAATTTCCAATACCATCCTCTCTGGAATTCATATCGGCATATGATGACATTAACGCATGCAATAGCCTCTATCCATTTGGTGAAGTAATTAATGATCTCAATAGTGAAGCAATGCCCATTAGAAGTCTTCAATAATGGTGATGTCCATGCCCCATTTTGCTTGAAATTTGAGTCGCCCTTTTCGGGTTTTCAACTCAAAACCACCTTTGGTCACAAAGCGCCCTTTTTGGGTTTTCACCTTGGCCTCTCCTTTTCTTTTCTTTTTCTCTTTTCATATTTTATTTTGACTTTGATTTTGGTTTTGATTGATTTTTATTTTTTTCTTTTGACTTTGATTTTTTTTCTTTTTGTTTTTGATTTTGATTTTGATTTTTTTCTCTCATTTCTTTTCCTTTTTTTTCGAATCGGCTCTGAACTCTTGGGATTAGGCAAGTCCTTGTTATCCCTTTCAAAGAATCTTCTCTGATATCGGATTTCCTTTATAGAGCCTTTTGGGGCGAAACTACAATTGGAAACTTTTGATCTTCCTCTTCCATCGGGATAAAATCCAACAAAATCTTGAAGGGATAGAAGCTCGTCTTCAAATGGGCAAAGTTATGCTGAATCGACGAGAACGGCATTGCCCCGGCAAAGAATTGTATCGTTCATACAAGTTTTGACATCGTACTGTTGTGCAGATTTCATTATCAGTGCTTAACCCGGCATATCCTGGTATGATCCTACAAAAACATCTTTGAACAAGGTCTTGCTTCATCTTTGAGGACAAGTCAGTTCTAATCTTTTCCAAACTCAGAATTCCTAATGATTCCTTGTGAGGTAGGATCTGTCTATCCTCCTGCTCAACCATCCTCAATAAGTCCGGAGGTAAGCTACAATCTTTGTCATTTTCAAAGTCCTGAGATCCTTCTGAACACATGCCTTGCTCAAAAGGAAAATCTGGGTCTGTAGCAGTGTCATTCATGTCATTGATATCTGAGGACCCATAGCAAGTACCAAAGAATATACAAAAGAATGTATAAATTCATGAATAATTATTTGTATCATATAATTATGAATGAATGAATGATGGTTTGGAAGAAAATCCAAAAGAATGAAAGAATATAGAATTATTCGCAAAGAATGAAAATATTGGCTCAGACATAATTGCAAAAATGTATTTCATTAAAATAACAACGTCCAGACATAAGCCTATTTCACAAAGGAATTTCTATCATTAATTCATAATATAATTAATTTTAATTTTAATTTTAATCCAATTTAATTTGGGTTAAATAAATTATTTTTAATTAATTATGAAAAGGGGCCCAGTTGAGCTGAACCGAGAAAACCGATCCAACCGAGCACCTGGCAGCCCAAAACCGTCCCACATGCTGACTCAATCAGCTTGTTTTACTGATTACTTGGCTTGAAAAATGGCCCTTGAAGACTCCTTCAATTTACATTCAAACCCCTCCACTATTCATGCCTTTCAAGATTTGCCCCTACCTAAAAATAACATATTTGAAATCTTTAAACATGCCACATGTGTGGCTGGCCATGGGGGGAGTCTTTGAATGCTGATTTTGGATATTTTTAGTAGCCTTCTCAGCCTATATATACCCCCTTGGCTGCTCACTTCAAACACATGTCAAACCTATTTGTTTCTTCACTTTTCTCTCTTCATTCCCTTCCATTGTTCTTCATTTTCTTCCCCTATTCCCTTGCCGATTTCACCTCTTGAAAAAGAGTAATTCAACCACCAGTTGGAGTAGCATTCAAGTGTTCGTGGAAACCTCGGTTCAAAAAGAACAAACAGAGAAGGAGGAGCGGAGCAAACTAGTCAAGCCTCGAAGAAACACTGGATTTGATTCTTGTTCCCTATCCTTTTAATTTTGTTGTTGTTATGATGAACATGTCTATTAATACTTGTGATGTTGATATGTTTAATTTAATTAATATGGTCTAAATTTAATTTGTGTTAGGTTGATTGTGTTTCATCTACTTGAGTTATTAAAATTGTGTTAGTGTTGTTATAAGCCTTGGTAAGATGTTTGATTAAGTAAAACCATGACTAAGTTATTCTTGCATTAAAATTGTAAGGTAACTAATGAATTAATTATTTAAACTGATTGAAATTGTAATTAATTGACACGATACTTAATCAGTGCATGTTTAATCATCTAAGGTAGCTAAGAGTTAAATTAGCAACGGTATCTAATGATATATTAGCCTTGCATAACTTGCACGATTATTGCGATTAAACTGTTTCAAGGTAGAAATACATTGTTACCTCACGTAATCTTTTATGTGCTTATGAGATTGAATTAATTGTTTGAATTGGCATAGAGATATGTACAAGAGATTATTTTAATTTCATAGGTATGTATGTGCATTAACACATTTGCTTATTAAAATTTGTTTAATCGGTTGAATTAACATAGAGATATAGTCAAGAGATAAATGGATTTTGGTAGGTAAGTATGTTCATAAGTTAGCAAATTACCGAGTTGCCGTGAATTTATTTATAACAGTATAAACATGAGTTTAATAATTCTAAGTTAAAAAATGTAATTAATCTAACACAATTATGTCATCTTGATTAAAATCATCTTTTGAAATCGTGCATTGGAACTTTTATTTTAATTTTTATTTATTTTACTTAGTTAAAATCTTAGTTTTTAATCACCTCCTCAAATCAAAATATTTTTCTTCACCAAAGTGTTTTTAATTGCATTCATAAATAATTATTTTCACAGTCCTTGTGGGTATGATAACTCGACATTTACTTGTTCCTTTATTACTTATTACGATTGTGTACACTTGCACATTTTCGTCGTTCCAGGTATTCGCCAAAATCTGAGTGTGTTACGCTATATATAAAAGTTATATGAAGTTTAAGCTATCCGCCAAACTTGGGCGTTCTCATGATATATAATACGGTTGTCTAAGGTCCATAGGATGACTTTGAATGTTGCATCCATCATAATAACTTGGAGTTGGTTTGTTTGGGATATGATCTAACTGATATCTTGATACTTGCCAATTCCAATATGAAATTCTGACAAAAGTAGGATTCGTTTGAAGTTCATCTTGAAAATCAAGTAGTATAAGTATCCACCAAGAACAATATCGGAGAGTACACCATCCTGGGTGGAGTGTTGAACATCTGTTTGTGTGAGGGTTTGTCAAAAGTAGATTTTGTATGAATCTCCTTATAAAGAATGCATCCGTTTCTGAGAAAAAATACGAGATCCGTATTGAGAGGTGAGATCTACCGTCTGCCAAAAGAGTGAATTATGCATATGCTGGTCAAGTATGGAAGTTGGCATAGATGTATGTGTCGATATTAGAAAAGTATCCACCAAAGACTAAAAAGAAATTAAGAATCTTCAAGTTGAAAAATGCAACAATAAATATGTAACAGCCCGATTTATGGCCTAATCGGAATAGTGGTTTCGAGACCACAAATTTGATAAAGGAAAATATTATTATCATTAGATGTTTATGGTATACAAATTCATGGAAAGATTTCGTGAAAATTTCATTCAAAAATTTTTACGTTTGAGCACTCAATTTAGTCAAGAGGACTAAATTGTAAAAAGTGCAAAAGTTGAGTTCTATATATTAAAGGTGTTTGATTGTTATGAAATCATAAATTGCGGGTCCTTATGTGGTAATTAGACCATTAGTGTGTTGATGGACAAAAATGGACATGAAATAAGTGAAATAGGATTTTTTTAATTAGGGGCATTTTAGTCATTTAGTAATTAAATGAATTAAAAAGGGAAAATAAGGTAAAAATTGTGTCCATCTTCTCCATGCTTGGCTGAATATTTCTAAGTCTCCATAGCTAGGGTTTTGGCCACTTTCAAGCTTGATTGTAAGTACATCCTAGCCCCGTTTTTAATGTTCTTTGCATTTTTAAGATTCTCACAGCTCGGTTTACCTATTTCTACTGTTATTTCGAGCTAGGGTTGAAATTTGAAAAATTACCCATATGTGAAATGTATTTATTTTGATGTTTTATGGTAGAATACGAAGCTAGAATTTATGTTAAATAATTTTTGCTAGTTGATTTTAAGTGAAACAGAGTAAAATAACATAACCGTAAAAATACTTAATGTACATAAGTAAGTGTTAGAGTGAGAATTGAATGTTGCTATAGAAGGGAAAAGTGTTCAGCATGTTATAAAATGCAAGAATAAGTAATAAAAATTAATTTTCGAGCTTTGGGATAAAAACGTAAATATGCAAAAGTTTAGGGACAAAATCGTAATTTTTCCAAAAGTTGAGTTGAGGACTATTTTTATAAATGTGAATATTAAACAAGCTAGGTTTGCTATTATAGATCAAGAAAGATGAGAAGTCAACTTCAATCGGGGAAAGGAAAAGATCATTGATTAAATCGTAAAAACTACAATATTTTGCATCGAGGTAAGTTTGTATGTAGATAATATATTGTTTTATTTATGCTTAAATGTATTATTATTTTATTTAAGATATGTGTTATATGTGGAACAAATTTATGATGCAAATTATAAATTAAGATTGGTTAGAGAAGAATTGGTAAAAGATTGAAAAATAAGAATTTCCGTTTGAAACTCGGAAGGGAAAAGATATGAATGGTCGTAATTGGGTCACGTGTGGTACGGAGTAAGTGTAGGCCACTACGTGTACCAGACTGATAGGTCGCATATGTTGCACGAACTAAGTGCAGGCTACTATGTGTACCGATAATCTGTTATGACACAAGGGTGGCACGGACTGTGTGCAGGCCACCGATATTCTGTTGTGACACAAGGGTGGCACGGACTATGTACAGGCCACCAATAACTTGTTAGGATACAAGGGTGGAACGGACTATGTGCAGGCCACCGAGAATCTGTTATTACACAAAGGTGGTACGGATTGTGTGCAGGCTACCGAGAAATCTATTTTTATTCCAATAAGTTCAACGGGAAATTTATTAAGTGAAATACATGATATGATGAAATGACTATGTGATTTGTAAGTGCATATGTGTGTGGAACTGAATTGAATATTGACTTGAAAATGGAAAAGTGAATTTTGAATTGAATAGTGATTAAAAGTAAAAAGGTGAAATTATGAAATAGTTGAATTAGCAGCAAAACTATTCTGGATAGTAACAGTAGTGTGACTTTGAAAAATCACCAAAAATGGTGGAGATTGAATTAGAGAGTGAATAAGATATGAAATAAAATATTAATGAGTCTATTTTTACATAAAAGAAACAGAGCAAGCAAAAGAGTTATATATTTTGAGATATTTGAATTTTAGTGATGCTGGATCAGATTGGTTTCAGAATCCCCTGTTCAGACTTTTGAAAATAATTAAAAATTGTAAAATAATAATCAAAAGTTATAATTTTTATGTTTAAAATCCAATAATGAGCCTATTTTCAAAGGAAACAAACGGAAATATAATCTAAAATCTGTACAATGAGATAAGTCATTTTTAGTGAAGAGAGGTCAGTGATGTTGAGTAGTGAAATAGGGATGACTTTGAAGAATAAACTGTACTAATTGGCCTAGCGAAAAATTCTAAAGATTTTATGGTAAGAATATATGTGAGTCTAGTTTCATAAAAAAATTATGGATCTTTATTTGGAGTTTTGTAACTTTAGATAAAAATAATTTAGTGACTGTGACGCATAAAAACAACTTGCTGGAAATTGTGCAAATAATGAAATTATGTGTGATTAAAGTTATATCATCTATGAAAACATGTTCAAAATTTGTTTATTAATCACATACTTACTAAGCTATATGCTTACCCCTCTTCCTTTTCCCTTGTTTTATAGTGTTACTAGTTCAACTCGAAATTCGGAAATAGTCGGGAACTGATCAACACTATCCACATATTTTGGTATTTTGAAATCAACATTTCTAAATTATGGCATATATAGATGATTTAAGTAGATGTTGTATGTTACAAAGTATTTAGTTTAAATGTTAGTGTATGTTATATGATAAATTATTTTTATACAATGCTAGTGATGATAGTTAAAGTGTTGTGTATAACTTGAATATAATTGAGAATATAAATGTTAGTTGGAATATTGGAATTGGTTGGATTATGATCTGAAAATGTGCAGGTGAGGTAATGTATTTATAAAGAGGACTATGTCAAAATTTTTGTAAAAAAAAAATTAATTTATCGTATTTGTGTTCTAATGATACGTCATACTCTGTTCCGACGAGGAACACGAGTAAGTGGTATTAAATTTTAGTGGTATCAGAGCTATGGTTTAGCCGGTTCTCAAACTAAAAAAATATGTGTGAAAGTTTATCTATACATGCCATAAATATACCGTGATAGTGTGATGATTTCTGACAATTTAAATTGTATTTTTATATAGTAAATGGATCCCGACTGGGCTGTGACGAAAGATGTAGAAAGCAATGCGCCGGCTCCTGTGCAAGGGACCGTGCCTGAGAAAAGCAGACATGAAACACATAGTTAGGACAAGGCTCGAGAAGCCATCCTTCATATGATGAATAATTGGTACACAGAATTTATTTGAGCAAATCTGAATGTTCAACCTCCTCCACCCCCTCCTATTCCTCAACCGGTTCCTGTAGCTTCACAAGGTGTTGAATTGGTAAAATCGAGTAAACCTCCAATTGATAAAATCAAAAACAAGGGGCGGACGATTTCAGGGCTAACATAGATGATGATCCTGAGAAGGCGGAGTTTTGGCTTGAAAATTCTATCCGGGTATTTGATGAATTATCTTGTACTCCCGAGGAGTGTTTAAAATGTGCTGTATCTTTACTGAAAGATTTAACACATCGTTGGTGGAAAACATTGATATCTGTAGTTCTGAAAGAAAAGGGTTACATGGGATTTCTTCCAGGAGGAATTCAGAAAAATACTTAAGCCAATCATTCATTAATAAAAAATGCAAAGAATTTCTAGAGTTAAAGTAGGGCAGAATGTATGTGGCAGAGTATGAAATAGAGTTTGTTAGACTCAGTAAATATGCTCAAGAGTGTGTGCCCATAGAATCTATTATGTGTAAAAGGTTTGAAGAAGGGTTAAATGAAGATATCAGACTGTTCGTTGGGATGCTAGAACTGAAGAAATTTGTGGTGCTGGTTGATCGAGCTTGTAAAGCTAAAGAATTGAATAAAGAAAAGGGAAAAGCTGTGATTGAAGCCCGAGATGTAAGAAAAAGGCTAATGAGTAAGTCATTTCAGTCTCAGTGAAAGAAGTTCAAAGAAGTGAATCCTCGATCGACTGCTTCAACTGGGTACTCTTACCGAGATCGTGGGTGATCTTATTCAAGTCCAAAAGCTCAAGCTACTTCAACGGCAAGTGTGGGTAATGTGGGAATTAAGAAACCTGAGTGTCCGTATTGTGGTAGACAACATCTTGGTGAGTGTTGGTTAATCAACCGAGCTTGTTTCAAGTGTGGTTCTTGAAAGCATTATATTAAAGATTGTCCTGAGAGGGCTGAAGAAGAGAAAATTCATAGTGCTAAACCGGGCAAAACGATTAGCAGAGGTAAGCCACCAAGAAATGCCGAAAGTGAAGCTAGCAGTAAAGGTGTAGCGAAAGAATTTGCTGTGAGACTAGAAACTAGAGCACCTACTAGAACTTATGCTATACATACTCGTAAGGATGCATCATCTCCCGATGTGATTACTGGTATATTTTCTCTTTATGATACTGATGTTATTGCATTGATCGATCACGGGTCTACTCATTCTTATGTTTGTGTGAATTTAGTATCTAAAAGAGTTTGCCTGTTGAATTTACCAAATTTGTGATTAAAGTGTCCAACCCTTTAGGCAAATATGTGTTAGTTGATAAAGTTTGCAAGACTTTTCCTTTGGTGATTCAAGGTAATTGTTTTCCGGCTAATCTGATGTTGTTACCCTTTAATGAGTTTGATGTTATTTTGGGGATGGATTGGTTGACCTTGCATGATGTCAAAGTGAACTGTAGACAGAAAATTTTTGAGTTGAAATGTGAAAATGGTGAAATTTCCCAAGTTGAAACTGATGAATCAAATAAATTGCCTATGGTGATTTCACACGTGTCTGCTCAGAAATATATGAGAAAAGGGTGTGAAGCTTATCTTGCTTATGTGTTAAATATTGATATGACTGAGTCGAAGCTTGAATCAATACCGGTAGTATGTGAGTTTTCGGATGTATTTCTAGAGAAATTGCCTGGGTTACCTCCGATTAGAGAAGTTGAATTTGCTATTGATTTGTTACCTGGGACTGGACCGATCTTTATTGCTCCGTATTGAATGGCTCCGACTGATTTGAAAGAATTAAAAGCTCAGTTGCAAGAGCTGACAGATAAAGGATTTGTGAGACCGAGTTTTTCTCCTTGGGGTGCTCCGGTATTATTTGTGAAAAAGAAGAACGGCTCTATGAGACTTTGTATCGACTATCGTCAGCTCAACAAAGTGAGTATAAAGAACAAGTATCCGTTGCCAAGAATTGATGATTTGTTCGACCAGTTAAAGGGAGCAACAATGTTTTCAAAGATTGATTTGAGATCAGGTTACTATCAATTGAGAGTTAAAGAATCAGATGTGCCAAAAACTACTTTCAGAACGAGGTATGGACACTACAAATTTCTAGTGATGCCTTTTGGTTTAACTAACGCTCCAGCTATTTTTATGGATTTAATGAACCGAATTTTCTGACCGTATTTGGATAAGTTTGTGGTTGTGTTCATAGATGATATTTTAATTTATTCTCGGGATGAATCCGAGCACACCGAACATTTGAGAACTATGCTACAGATTTTGAGAGAGAAGAAATTGTTTGCTAAATTCAGTAAAAGTGAGTTTTGGCTTCGTTAGGTTGGATTCTTGAGAAATATAGTTTCAAGTGAGGGTATTTGGGTTGATCCAAGCAAAATTTTTGCAATTGTTGATTGGGAACCACCAAAGAATGTATCCGAGGTTAGAAGTTTTCTGGCCTTAGCTGGATATTACAGACGTTTTGTCAAAGGATTCTCGATGATTGCTTCTCCAATGACTAAGTTATTGCAAAATAATGTCAAGTTTGAATGGACTGATAAATGTCAACAAATTTTTGAGAAATTGAAGGCGTTATTGACTAAGGCACCGGTGTTGGTGCAACCTGAGACGGGAAAAGAATTCGTAATTTATAGTGATGCATCATTGAATGGTCTTGGGTGTGTATTGATGCAAGAAGGAAAGGTAGTAGATTATGCTTCAAGACAATTGAAAATACATGAAAAGAACTATCCAACTCATGACTTGGAATTAGCTGCTATTGTCTTTGCTTTGAAAATTTTGCGACATTATTTGTATGGTGAGAAATGCCAAATCTTCACTGATCATAAGAGTTTGAAGTATTTGATGAATCAAAAAGATCTAAATTTGCGGCAACGAAGATGGCTCGAATTAATAAAAGAGTATGAGTTAGTTATTGATTATCACCCAGGAAAAGCAAATGTAGTCACCGATGCTTTAAGCAGAAAATCTTTGTTTGCTTTGAGAACTATGAACACGAATTTAGCTTTATCTAATGATGGTTCAATTTGGTTGAGTTGAAGGCTAGACCGTTATTTTTACAACAAATTTGTGAAGCTCAGAATAATGATAGTGAATTACAAGCCAAGAAATCTCAGTGTGAATTAGGTTGTGATTCAGATTTTCGAATTGGATCAAATGATTGTTTAATGTTTCGTGATAGAGTATGTGTACCGAGAAATGATGAACTAATTCAGAAAATTTTACATGAGGCACACAGTAGTTGTTTATCAGTTCATCCAGGTAGTACGAAAATGAATAATGATTTGAAAAATTGTACTGGTGGTCGGGTATGAAAAGAGATATTTCTGAATTTGTATCGAAGTTTTTAATTTGTCAACATGTAAAAGCTGAGCATCAGGTGCCTTCAGGTTTACTTCAGCCAATAATGATTCCTGAGTGGAAATGGGACAGAATCACGATGGATTTTATGACAGGTTTGCCTCTGACCCCTAAGAAGAAAGATGCTATTTGGGTAATTGTTGATAGATTGACGAAATCAGCCTATTTTATACCTGTACATATTGATTACTCACTTGACAAGTTGGCGGAGTTATATGTTGCTAAAATTTTGAGATTGCACGGAGTGCCTATGTCCATTATTTTGGATAGAGATCCGAGATTCACTTCAAGGTTTTGGAAAAAGTTGCAAGAAGCTTTGGGTACAAAATATAACTTTATTGTTGCTTTCCATCCATAAACTGACAGACAATCTGAAAGAGTAATTCAGGTTCTTGAAGACATGCTTCGATGTTATGTTTTAGAATTTGAAGGTAGTTGGGAAAAATACCTACCTTTGGTTGAATTTGCTTACAACAATAGCTATCAGTCAAGTATACAAATGGCACCGTACGAAGCATTGTATGGTCGCAAGTGTAGAACTCTTTTATATTAGACTGAGCTTAGAGAGAAACGGATTCAATGGGTTGATTTGGTGAGAGAAATCGAAGCAAAAGTGAAGGTAATTCGTGATTGTTTGAAAGCTGCTTCGGATCGACAAAAATCATATGTGGATTTAAAAAGAAAAGAGGTCGAGTTTCAAGTGGGCGATAAGGTGTTTTTGAAAGTCTCTCCGTGAAAAAAGATTCTGAGATTTGGCCGTAAAGGTAAATTGAGTCCATGTTTCATTGGACCATATGAGGTTATTGAAAGGATTAGGCCCGTAGCTTATTGGTTAGCTCTACCAGCAGAGTTGGAAAGGATACATAATGTATTTCATGTGTCGATGTTGCGACGTTATCGTTCTGATCCTTTACATATAATTTCTCCAACAGAAATTAAAATTCGGTCAGATATGACCTATGAGAAAAAACCGATAAAGATTTTGGCTCAGAAAGTTAAACAGTTGAGGAATAAAAGTATAGCTTTAGTGAAAGTGTTGTGGAAAAGACATGGAATAGAAGAGGCTATGTGGGTACTGGAGGAAGTTATGAGAGAACAGTACCCAAACCTCTTTTTTGGTAAGATTTTCGAAGACGAAAATCCCTAAAGGGGGAGAACTGTAATAACCCGATTTAGGGCCTAATCAGAATAGTGGTTTCGAGACCACAAATCCGATAAAAGGAAATATTATTATCATTATATGTTTATGGTCTACAAATTCAAGGAAAGATTTCGTGAAATATTCGTTCGAAAATTTTTACGTTTGAGCACTCAATTTAGTCAAAGGACTAAATTGTAAAAAGTGCAAAAGTTGAGTTCTATATATTAAAGGTGTTTGATTGTTATGAAATTATAAATTTGGGGTACTTATGTGGTAATTAGACCATTAGTGTGTTGATGGACAAAAATGGACATGAAATAAGTGAAATTTGATATTTTTAATTAGGGGCATTTTAGTCATTTAGTAATTAAATGAATTAAAAAGGGAAAATAAGGTAAAAATTATGTCCATATTCTCCATGCTTGGCTGAATATTTCTAAGTCTCCTTAGCTAGGGTTTTGGCCACTTTCAAGCTTGATTGTAAGTACATCCTAGCCCCGTTTTTAATGTTCTTTGCATTTTTAAGATTCTCGTAGCTCGATTTACCTATTTCTACTGTTATTTCGAGCTAGGGTTGAAATTTGAAAAATTACATATATGTGAAATGTATGTATTTTGATGTTTTATGGTAGAATATAAAGCTAGAATTTATGTTAAACAATTTTTGCTAGTCGATTTTAAGTGAAACCGAGTAAAGTAACATAATCGGTAAAAATACTTAATGTACATAAGTAAGTGTTAGAGTGAGAATTGGATGTTGCTATAGAAGGGAAAAGTATTCAGCATGTTATAAAATGCAAGAATAAGTAATAAAAATTAATTTTCGAGCGTTGGGGTAAAAACATAAATATGCAAAAGTTTAGGGACAAAATCATAATTTTTCCAAAAGTTGAGTTGAGGACTATTTTTATAAATGTGAATATTAAACAAGCTAAATTTGCTATTATAGATCAAGAAAGACGAGTGTCAACCTCAATCGGGGAAAGGAAAATATCGTGGTTTAAATCGCAAAAACTACAATATTTTGCACCGAGGTAAGTTTGTATGTAGATAATATATTGTTTTATTTATGCTTAAATGTCTTATTATTTTATTTAAGATATGTGTTATATGTGGAACAAATTTATGATGCAAATTATAAATTAAGATTTGTGAGAGAAGAATTGGTAAAAGATTGAAAAATAAGAATTTCTATTTGAAACTCGGAAGAGAAAAGATATGAATGGTCATAATTGGGTCACGTGTGGTACGGACTAAGTGTAGGCCACTACGTTTACCAGACTGATAGGTCGCATATGTGGCACGAACTAAGTGCAGGCTACTATGCATACCGATAATCTGTTATGACACAAGGGTGGCACGGACTGTGTGTAGGCCACCGATATTCTGTTGTGACACAAGGGTGGCATGGACTGTGTGCAGGCCACCAATAACTTGTTAGGATACAAGGGTGGAACGGACTATGTGCAGGCCACCGAGAAATCTGTTTTTATTTCGATAAGTTTGACGAGAAATTTATTAAGTGAAATACATGATATGATGAAATGACTATGTGATTTATAAGTGCATATATGTGTGGAACTGAATTGAATATTGACTTGAAAATGGAAAAGTGAATTTTGAATGGAATAGTGATTAAAAGTAAAAAATGTTAAATTATGAAAAAGTAGAATTAGCAACAAAACTGTTTTGGACAGTAACAGTAGTGTGACTTTGAAAAATCACCAAAGATGGTGGAAATTGCATTAGAGAATGAATAAGATATGAAATAAAATCTTAATGAGTCTATTTTTACATAAAAGAAACAGAGCTAGCAAAAGAGTTATATATTTTGAGATATTTTAATTTTAGTGATGTAGGGTCGAATTGGTTTCAGAATCCCCTGTTCAGACTTTTGAAAATAATTAAAAATTGTAAAAAAATAATTATGAGTTATAATTTTTATGTTTAAAATCCAAAAATTAGCCTATTTTCAAAGGAAACAAATGGAAATATCATCTAAAATCTGTACAATGAGATAATTCATTTTTAGTATAGAGAGGGTAGTGATGTTGAGTAGTGAAATAAGGGTGACTTTAAAGAATAAACTGTACTAATTGGCGACGAAAAAAATTCTAAATATTTTATGGTAAGAATATATGTGAGTGTATTTTCAACAAAAATTTACAGATCTTTATTTGGAGTTTTGTAACTTTAGATAAAAATAATTTAGTGATTGTGACGCATAAAAACAGCTTGCTGGAAATTGTGCAAATAATGAAATTATGTGTGATTGAAATTATATCATCTATGAAAACATGTTAGAAATTTGTTTATTAATCACATACTTACTTACTAAGCTATATGCTTACCCCTCTTCCTTTTTCCTTGTTTTATAGTGTTACTAGTTCAACTCGGTATTTGGAAATAGTCGGGAACTCATCAACACTATCCACATATTTTGGTATTTTGAAATCAACATTTCTAAATTATGGCATGTATAGATGACTTAAGTAGATGTTGTATGTTACAAAGTATTTAGTTTAAATGTTAGTGTATGTTATATGATAAATTATTTTTATACAATGCTAGTGATGATAGTTAAAGTGTTGTGTATAACTTGAATATAATTGAGAATATAAATGTTGGTTGGAATATAGGAATTGGTTGGATTATGATCTGAAAATGTGCAGGTGAGGTAATGTATTTATCGTATTTTTGTTCTAATGATACTTCATACTCTGTTCCGATGAGGAACACGGGTAAGGGGTATTACAAAATACATCAAAGTAATCTGGGTTAATATTCATTAAGTTTGTTTAAACTTACAAGTGCTGTTTATGATACAAGTTTCGATAAAGAGTTTGTACACTAGAACAGACCAATCCAGGAATGCGGTAGGGTCGCATTTTGTGTTGTGGTATTATGCATACAGAGGACACCATAGGGCTATGGCGCTTAGTGCTCTACGCCATGTTAAGTCTGTCTTTGACATAGTTTAAGTTGTAACATCATATGCTGCATTTGAAAGTCTAATGTATTCTTAAAAATTTTCTTTAATAAATTGTTTGTTTTTGAACCGTAAATAAGGGAATAAGAAGTTTGTTTAGATTGACTATACACCTATTGTAAAAATTTTGGTTAAGTGTTTATTTGTTGTAACATCCAATATCTGAGTCCAATAATTTGGGTCAAGTAAAGGGTGTTTCAATTTAATTGATATCAGAGTTTTCAGTTCAACCAATCTTCTGGAAGAGGAGATGGAGTCAGCCCTGTATGCATAATATGCCAAACTTGGCTTAGCCCCTCAGGTAAATTAAAGAAGTAGGTAATGAAGAATACTTTGATATTCCGTTAGTATTTTAGAATGTAAATTTAGTTGGAAGAAAATATAATTCCATTGATAAGAAAGGTGAAGCCAGTACAAGTCAAACATGGAAAAAAAGTAATAAAAGGGAAATAAAAGAAAAAGGTCTTCAATACTTCTCCACAGGCTGGAGGCCTTCCTTGGGAGCTTTTTCGAGAGCATCAGATTCTTCTGATATTGCATTCTCTAGTTCTGGCTTTCTGAGTTTGAAGAAGTTGACTGATTTCTTCCATTCTTCCTAGAACTTCTCCCTATATTCACTATCAAGTTTGTAAATGTCAGAGTTCAGAGATTCTACATTAACCATCTAAAGGTAGTTCAAGTTCACCTGGCGTAGATCAAGAGGCCCTGCAGCAACTTGAGTGCAGAGAACTAGGTCGGAACATAGAATGGGCAAGGCCGCTATCAAATTTTTCTTAGTGTCCTATTGGAATTTCTCCAAAGCTTCCTCATTGGTTTGTCTCAGACACTCTAACACTGATGAATGATGTTGGTCTTGGGATTTAATTCTTTTCCCAAGAGGACACCTGGGCTTCTAACCAATTGTTTTCTTCCTTCAATTGTTTGGCTCAGGCTTTTGAATCTTCATATTTGGCTTTTCAAGAAGAGACAGTGGAGTCCAACTCCTTAATCTAGTTGAGTTCAACCTCATGGGATTAGTGCATTTGAGCTAAGGATTGCTAAGCGTTCCAGTTTGGCGTTGTTTTGATTGTATATTTCTTGAAGAGACCAACTCATTAGCCCATATTCAGCTGATAAGACTTGGTAGGACCCTACCAACATAGAGAGTGTGGATCATTTAGGATTTAAGGATAGGAAGGAGAGGAAAACCTCTTTCATCTACTGAGGCAAGTTGTTTATCAACTCCCGCTGGACGATGCTGCGAAAGAAGGGGTACTACCCCTGCTTGAAAATATCGAGTCACGGGAAAAGATTACCAATCTTGCTAGATGGAGTTGAGTCAGGTAAAGAACCAAGAAAGGCTTGTCAAGATTTGTTAAGAGGAACTGGGTATTTATATATGCGGTAAGAAGGGAAAATTCAGGTTCTTCTTCTTAAAACCAAATATTTTGTCATTCTTCGTTAAGCTAGAAGCTAAGGTTTTTGGGGTAATCAATGGATGTTTCAACCTTCTGGTAAGTCTGATAGTTGTGCATGTTATGATTTTGAAAGAGTAAGGATGTTAAAATACATAAATAAAATAAGGAGTTAATAGAAGGCCCTGCATAAGGGTTGTATGTAGTTGATATATTGGTAAACTATCTGTAAATAGGGTTTTAATGGTAATCCCATGTTCTTTTAAGCAGTTGCTACTGCTGTGTCGGGAAGTACGATTGATAACTCTTTAAAAGAGTTATATTTCATGCCTTTAGACCTAGCTAATTGCTTGTACTTAAGTACATTTTGTTGCATTTTAGGACATTTTAGTTAGCATTTTAAATATTGCATTAAGACTTGGATTTTGTTGGAATTAGGTGCTTTTTAATCACTAGCGGTGGATTTTTTTTGTGTGTTGGTGTGGAAGGAACATGTTTTGGAATGAGGAAATAAATGAGTTAAGTGTTGTTAGGGTAAAGTACAGACAGATTTCCTGCACGGATGTCGTGGCAATGCCGGGAAGGCCAAGTCAACATTTTCCGTGCAACAGTCCCAGCTTAAGTTCATACTTTTTCCAGATAAATCTCCCAAAAAGAGTAGAAGATAATCACGAGCTGTTAGCCAACTGTAGCCTAATTTATCTATAAAAGCCGATGAAAGGGACCTCACAAATGGTGAAAAAAAAGTGGGAGAGATCCTTGAGCGTGAATAGGGGTTCGACTACGCAAAGGAAAGAAAGTCTAAGGTAGTCCTTCTTAGCCACCATAGGACACTGTGCTACCGAAGTGTGGATTGGGCAAGCAAAAGCTGTTTCCAAAAGTTCTTCTGTTAATTCCATGAGTGTTCATTCAAAAGATTGAATTGAAGTAGTTGAACACAATATTAGATAATATTTTGGTTTGGTATTTTATTTCCCAGCCCATAAGCTAATTCTCATAGGGTTGGGATTACTTTTGATGAAACCTTAAACTGCTTTTATGGATGCAATATATATCTAATTTGCTTTACTATTTCATTGGACTGTTCTTACTTCTTAATTAAAATGCAAACGATCTCTAGAAATAGAAGATTGTTTGCATATTTATAAACTAATTCTAATTCCGAAAGGGTTTGATTGGTTGGATTAAAATTAAATGAAATGAGCAAGTACTCGATAGACACTTGTAGTCAAGTCTAGACATAGAGTCACAATCATACAGAAGGAACCCATGCAAGATATCTAAAAAGCCTATAGACACGGGTAATGTAATTTGTGGTTTTGATCTCACGAGAGGCAGGCCATTTTAAAACTCTTCTTTGTAGTAAAGTAGATATGATTTTTCCAAGGCATTATTGATAGTAAGGGTCAATTCTAGGTAATTCCGACCTTTCGAATCAACATCACTTTATCCTTATTCTTTGTCATAGTAACTTTGCCACAACATATTTAGTTTTTTATTTCTTTTTTTTTACATTATATTTGGATAATCATTCTCATTATTGCCATTACATTTTTTTTCTCACTTTTTCCATTGTATTTCCAATTGTTCATCAATTCAATCTATCGCATACATCATCATCCTTTGAATTATCACTGCATACTTACCTTAATTTACCATTACATCTTATTCGTCAGTTTTGCCATAATATTAACCATATTACAATAACTTGACAATTTTGTGCCTCAATTTGATTCTCGTGGGAAATATACTAACTCATCAATTTATTACTTGAATGGATGTGTGTACTTGCACAAAATTGCACATCATTTTACACGCGACAAGTTTTTGGCGTCGTTGCCGGGGATCGACAATTTGGTCCATTTTGGTTTGGTTATTTTACTTAGTAGTTTTATTTAATTTATTTAATTTACTTTTTACAGGTTTGCCATCAGAGCATGAGAAGAGGCATTCCTGCTAACATAGAATAGCTTTTTGATCCGGAAATTGATAGAGCCTTGCAGAGAAAGAGAAAAAAATTGAGAAAAATGACTGGAAACAGGAATGACCTTAATGGTAATCCAAATGATCGCAATGAAAATCCTCCCAGTGGGCGTGTGGTGGATGATCGAGATAGGCTAATTAGAAAGCATGTCGCCCAATGCTGGATGATCTGAATCGAGGGATAGTTAGACCAAATCTACAAGCTCAGTAATTCGAGTTAAAACCGATACTGTTCCAAATGTTACAAACCATAGGAAAGTTTGGTGGACTCCCCACTGAAGATCCACGATTACATTTAAGACTCTTTCTCGAAGTATGTGATTCATTCAAATAGGAGGGTGTTCCTAAAGACGCCGTGAGACTTAAGCTATTCACATATTCTTTAAGAGATCGTGCGAGATCATGGCTAAATGTTGTGCCGTCAGAAACAATGGCATCATGGAATGATCTTTGCCAGAGATTCTTGCTACAATATAACCCGCCTACTATGAATGCCAAGTTGAGAAACGATATTATGTCTTTTCGGTAGATGGAGGACGAGACACTATATGAAGCTTGAGAATGATTTAAGTAGTTAACTCAGAAATGTTCAATGCAAGGATTCTAGTGCTGGACTCAAATAGAAATGTTTTACAACAGGTTGAGTGCGCACACAAGGATGGTAGTTGATGCTTCTGCCAATGGTACATTGTTAGATAAAACTTATAATGAAGCATACGAGATCTTGGAAAAGATTGCCAACAATAATTATCAATATCTGATCACGAGGGTTAGGACGGGTAAGAGAGCTACTGGTACCATCGAGTTTGATGCAATCACTTTTTTAATGACCTAGGTATCTTCTTTAGTTAATATGATTAAGACCACGAAAAATCCAAACTTTGTCCATGAGATGAAATCAGCAGAGTTGTCATGTGTTTATTACGGAGAAAATCATGTGTTTGACGAATGCCCATCAAAACCAGTGTCAGTATACTACATGAGAAATTCCAATCAAAATAGCAATCCATATTCCAACACCTACAATTTAGGGTGGAAGCAACATCCAAATTTCAATTAGGGTAATCAAGGTGCAAGAAATTCCAACAATGCCAAAAGATAGAATGCCAACAATGCAATGTCTAGTTATTTAGAATGCCAACAATGCAATATCTAGTTATTTTCAAACTATGCCGAGGCAAAATACTTAATATGGTAAAGCATCATCTTCTACTTCCGTTGAAGTTTCGTCAAAGGAATATATAGCCAAGAATGATGCTGTCATTTAAAGTCAGGTTGCATCTCACTAAGCGCTTGAAAATCAAGTGGGGGCAAATAGTGAATGCTCTAAATTTAAAGCCACGAGGAGCATTGCCAAGTGATACCGAGAATTCAAGAACTCAAGGCAAGGGGTAGTGCAAGGTTATCACCCTTAAAAGTGGGACTCAGTTGAGTGATGTTGTTCATGATGCTGCGCAGGAGAGGATAATACAAGTAACAACTAGGTAAAAATCCTCGAACCATCTGAAAAACATACAACATCTAAGAAGGGTAAGCATAAGAATGATGTGGCAGAACCAAATAAGGTTGCCAATAAAAATGCCACAACAAATCAATATCAGCAACTAGTAGAACGACCGCCTCTACCTTTTCCACAGCAAGTCCATAATTCCCAACAAGATGCTTAGTTTAAAAGATTTTTAGAGGTTTTGAAGAAACTCCACATTAATATACCGCTAGTCAAAGCGTTGGAGCAAATGCCCAGTTACGTGAAATTTATGAAAGATATATTATCGAAGAAGTGCAGATTGGGAGAATTTGAAACTGTTGCTTGAACTTAAGGGTGCACAACAATGTTGATGAATAAGCTGCCTCAAAAGTTAAAGGACCCAGGAAATTTCACTATCCCATGTTCAATTGGAAATCATTATGTGATCTAGGCACAAGCATAAATCTAATGCCTATGTCTATTTTTAAGAAGCTAGGAATCGGGAAAGTGAGACCTACCATAGTGATGTTGCAATTGCCTAGCCGATCTTGCGCCCATCTAGAAGGAAAAACTGAAGATTTATTGGTAAGGGTGGATAAATTTATCTTTCCTACATATTTTCTTATTTTAGAATGTGAAGCTAACCATGATGTACCAATTATTCTTGGAAGACCATTTCTTACTTCTGGTAGGACCCTAATTGATGTGTAGAAAGGCGAGCTAACCATGAGAGTGAATGATTAGTAGGTTACTTTTAATGTGTTTGATACGTTAAAATGTACGGATGAGAATAAGGAATCTCATGCCATTGACTTGATAGAAACAACAGTGGACGAATTCACAAAATATTGCTATGGCAATTCTGACAGTGAAGACGATTTGATGAAGTAAGGTGACATATTAAGTTTGGAAGAGCTTGCTGAATTTATGGAAGCCTAGAAAATAGTGGATAGGCCAGGGAAGAAATTCGATTCCCTGAATTTATCAGATTGATCTTTTAAGCCTCCTAAACCATATGTAAAGGGATCTCCCATACTAGAGTTAAAGCTTCTACCACAACATTTGAAATATGCGTATTTGAAAAATAATAGTACTTTGCCAGTTGTAATTTCTGCTAAGCTAACAACTGAGCAAGAGGACATGTTGTTAAAAGTGTTACGGCAATGTTAAAGAGCACTGGGTTGGACTCTTGCTGATATAAAGGGACTTAGCCCTACATTTTGTATACACAAATTTTTTTTAGAAGATTGCCATAGCAAATCCATTGAACAGTAGAGACGACTAAATCCAATTATGAATGAATTTATCAAGAAAGAAATTATCAAGTGGCTTAATGTTGGCATTATTTACCCAATTTCAGATAGCTCATGGGTAAGTCCTGTCCAATGTGTACCCAAGAAAGGGGGTGACGTAGTAGTAAGTAATGACAACAATGAGCTAATACTGACTCGTACTGTTACGGGATGGAGAGTGTGTATGGACTACTACAGGCTTAACAAGACAACTAGGAAGGATCATTTCCCTTTGCCATTCAATGATCAAATGTTGGACAAATTAGCTGGTAAGGCTTTTTATTGCTTCCTAGATGGTTATTCAGGATATAATCAGATTGCCATGGCACCTGAAGATCAAGTGAAGAAAACTTTTACGTCTCCGTATGGTACTTTTGCATTCAAGCGGATGCCATTCGGGTTATGCAATGCCCTAACAACTTTCCAGCACTGCATAATGGCCATATTGTCAAACATGGTGGAAAATTTCCTTGAAGCTTTTATGGATAACTTTTCTATGTTTGAAAATGATTTTTAAGATTGTTTAAGGAATTTGGAGATGGTTTTACACCGTTGTGAAGAAATGAATCTAGTATTAAACTGGGAGAAATGCCATTTAATGGTCCGCTGAAGGCATTGTCCTGGACAAAGAGTGTCACAGCAAGGAATTGAAGTAGATGGCGAAAATAGAAGTGATCGAAAGAATTTCCATAGCCCACCAGTGTTAAGGGTATTAGAAGTTTTCTAGGACACGCAAAATTTTAAAGAAGATTTATCAAGGATTTTTCAAAAATCTCTAAACCCTTGTATACTTTACTTGAATAGAATAAACCTTTTAATTTTCATGATCAATGTTTGCAGGCTTTCGAGGAAATCAAGAAGCGACTAGTAGTAACACCAATTGTGGTTGCTCAAGAATGGACATTGCCCTTTGAACTCATGTGTGTGACACGAGTGATTATGCTATGCGAGTAGTGTTCAGTCAAATAAGAAACAAGGTACTACATGAAATATATTATGCTAGTATGATGTTGACAGAGGCTCAGCTTAATTATTCCACTGCGAAAAAGGAATTATTTGCAGTGGTCTTTGTATTCGAAAAATTTTTGTCTTATTTAGTAGAAACAAAGGTCACGGTCTACATAGATCACTCGACTATCAAGTACTTGGTACGGAAGAAAGATTCCAAGTCAAGATTGATTAGGTTGATACTCTTGTTACAAGAGTTTGATTTGGGAATTAGAGATCGGAAGGGAACCAAAAATCAAGTACCTGACCATTTGTCAAGAATAGAATCAGGAAATGAAGATGAAAGTAAAAAACTTATTAAGCAATGATTCCTAGATGAACAATTGCTCATTGCTAAGGCATTACCTTAGTATGCCTACATAGTAAACTTCTTAGTATGTGGTGTAATGCCACCTGACTTCAATGCTCATGAAAGACGAAAATTTCTTCATGATGCCAGACAATACTATTAGGATGAACCATTCATATTCAAGCATTGTCCAGATCAAATAATTTGAAAGTGTGTCCCTAACGATGAGATGCATAGTATCTTACAACATTGTCACTCAGCCCCATATGGAGGATATTTTGGAGGAATGAAAATAGTTACCAAGGTACTCCAGTCACGATTCTATTAAAAAAACATTTTGTGACATGACTAAATCCCCTAATATGGTTTCCATTAAAAAAAATAAAAGGTAAAAAAAGAAAGAAAAGAAAAAAAGGAGAATAAATATATGAAAATGTGAATAATATATTTTTATATGGGCCTAAAGCAAGTGAATTCCTTTTAGGTAACGAATGAACTAAGTGAATAAAAAGATATTTGCTAAAGGACGAAAGAAAGAATACATGACTACTCAGGAGATTTTGTTTTTAGGGAGAAATTTTTGCACTGCCTTTGCGAAAGAAACCTTTGACATTCGAATTAGTTTTAGGAAAAGAGAATCTTTTTGAGAACTGAGGTATAAATTGTTTTTTGAATAGCTAGGCAGTATGAGAAGGTTTTTTTGCCAAGGCAAAATGGGTGCATTCATGCATTTAGGTGTATTTTGCTTGAGGACAAGCAATAACTTAGGTTTGGGGTCTAATTACTGTTTAAAAGAGTTATATTTCATGCCTTTAGACCTAGCTAATTGCTTTTACTTAAGTACATTTTGTTGCATTTTAGGACATTTTGGTTAGCATTTTCAATATTGCATTAGGAATTGGACTGTGTTGGAATTAGGTGCTTTTTAATCGCTTGCGGTGGATTTTTTGTGTGTTGGGGTGGTAGGAACAAGTTTTGGAATGAGGAAATAAAGGAGTGAAGTTTTGTTAGGGCAAAGTGCAATTAGTTTGCCAGCACGGATGTCGTGGCAGTGCCTAGAAGACCAAATCAACATTTTTCGCGCAACAGTCCCAGCTCAAAGTCAAACTTGTACGAGATAAATCCCACTACAAGAGGAAAAGATAATCACGAGCTATTAGCCGAACCTAGCCTAATATATCTATAAAAGCCGATGAAGGGGACCTCACAAATAGCGAACAAAAGAAAATGAGAGAGATCCTTAGGCGTGAATAGGGGTTCGACTGGGCAAATGAAAGAAAGTCGAAGGCAGTCCTTTTTAGCCATCACATGACCCTATACTGCTGAAGTGTGGATTGGGCCAGCGAAAGCTGTTTCCAAAATTTCTTCTGTTAATTCCATGACTGTTCATTCAAAAGATTGAATTGAAGGAGTAGAACACAATGTTAGATAATATTTTGGTTCGGTATTTTATTTCCCAGCCCATGAGCTAATTCTCATAGGATTGGGATTACTTTCGATGAAAGCTTAAACTGTTTTTATGGATGAAATATATATCTAATTTACATTACTATTTCATTGGACTGTTCTTATTTCTTAATTAAAATGCAAATGATCTCTAGACATAGAAGACTGTCCGATACTTTTAAACTGATTCTAATTCCGAAAGGGTTGGATTGGTTGGATTAAATTCAAATGAAATGAGTAAGTATTCGATAGAAACTTGTAATCGACTCTAGACATAGAGTCACGATCATATAGAAGGAACCCATGCAAGATATCTAAAAAGCCTATAGACACGAGTAATGTAACTTGAGGTTTTGATCTCGCAATAGGCAGGCCATTTTAGAACTCTTCTGTTCAGTAAAGTTGATACGATTTTGCCAAGGCATTATTGATAGTAAGGGTCGATTCTAGGTAATCTTGACCTTCTGAATCAACATCACTCTATCCTTATTATTTGTCATAGTAACTTTGCCACAACATATTTAGTTTTTTATTTCTTTTTTTACATTATATTCGAATAATCACTCTCGTTATTGCCGTTACATTTTTTCTCTCACTTTTGCCATAGTATTTCCAATTATTCATCAATTTCATCTATCGCATACATCATCATTCCTTTGAATTATCACTACATACTTACCTTAGTTTACCATTACATCTTATTCATCAGTCCTGCCATAACATTAACCATATTACAATAACTTGACCAATTTTGTGCCTCAATTTGATCCTCGTGGGAATGATACTCACTCATAACTGTATTTTTTAAACCGACGTTTGTACTTGCACAAAATTGCACATCATTTTACACACAAAAATGACCGAATTCGGAACTCCGAGCTATAGTAAAGGTGAGTTTCTGGTGAGCCTTTAACTTGACTCATAGATGTTAAATTTACAATGGTTATTCGTAAGTTGGTATCTTCTCGAAAAATTGATGAATACATGTGGATTTGAAGTATTGTAAGGGTTTTGCATGTTTATAAATGAGACATATGAGGTGCGGCATGAATAAGATGATGCGTGGTATGTACGCATGTGAAATCAGGTTTGGAAGAGTATGAATTTCTCAGGAGTGTGTGAATGATTCTAGGTAAGTGTGTTTTTTGTTAAATGATTAAAAAAATCATTAGTGATGCCTCCGATGGGGCAGGTTCATTGCTAACCGGAGTGACAGATCACAAAATGAAAATACATGTAAGATCATGAGGTAGAGACCTATGACATCATATAACAATCGAAATACTCATGTTGATACCACTTGTAAGATTTAAACCGGAGTGGCAGATCATGACCTGTTGAAGAAACCCCATGGCACGCTCTGTGGTGTATTCTATGATTCCTTTATGGCATATTCTGTGATGCCTTTGTGGCGTATTCTATGATGCCTTTATGGCGTATTCTGTAATGCCCTTGAGGCAAAGTTTGGATAACTACCTTTGTGGCGAGATCTGGGTAAGTTTTGAGACTTCTTCATTAGCTGACTCTGAGGTAGAGATCTGGGTAAGTTTAAAGATATTCCTGATTGGATAGCCTTATAACGAAATTTGTATATGACCTAAGAGTATTTCTTGAAAGAGTTCTCAGTAGTGTTCCTGAAGGGTAAATCCGCCATCGTAGTCCGTTAGTACATAAAATTTGGCATATTCGTAACTATGGGTGGTCTAAGTGTTCACCAAACCTGAGTTTGTCTACACTATGTATGAAACTTATCTAAATTCTATGGTATTCGCCAAATTTGAGTGTTTCATGCTATATATAAAGGTTATATGAAGTTTAAGCTGTCCGTCAAACTTGGGCGTTCTCATGATATATAATATGGTTGATTGGGGTCTCTAGGGTGACTTCGAATGTTGCATCTATCATAATAAGTTGGAGTTGGGTTGTTTGAGATATGACCTGACTGATATCTTGATAGTTGTCAATTCCAGTATGAGATTCTGCCAAAACTAGGATTCGTTTAAAGTTCATCTTAAAAAATTAGTTAGTATAAGTATCCGCCAAGAACAATATTGAAGAGCACATCATCTTGGTTGAAGTGTTCATGATCTGTCTTTGTGAGGATTCGTCAAAAGTAGATTTTGTATAATATCCTTCTAAGGAATGGATCCATTTCTGAGAAAAGAAATGAGATTCGTATTGAAAGGTGAAATCTATAATCTACAAAAGGAGCGAATTGTGTATGTGCTGATGAAGTATGGAAGTTGGCAAATATGTATGTGCCGATATTAGAAAAGTATTCACCGAAGACTTAAAAGAAATTTAGAATATTCAATTTGAGGAATGCAACAATAAATACATCAAGGTAATCTGGGTTAATATTCACTAAGTTCATTTGAACTTACAACTGTTCGTTTATGATGAAGGTTTCGATAAAGAGTTGGTACGCTGGAACGGACCAAGCCATGAATGCCCTAGGGTTATAGCTCGAGTTTTGATATTATGTATACAAAGGACACCAGAGGGTTATGACACTTAGTACTCTACACCATGTTGAGTCTATCTTTGACGTAGTTTTACGTTGTAACGTCATATGCTATATTTGAAAGTATGATGTATTCTTAAACATTTTCTTTATTAAATATTGTTTTTAGATAGTAAATTAGGGAATAAGAAGTATGTTTAGATTGATCATACACCTGTTGTAAAAATTTTGGTTAAGTGTTTATGTGTTGTAACATCCGATATTCGGGCCCGATAATTCAGGTTAGGTAAAGGGTGTTACAAGTACTTCCTGGACTTTTCAACCCAGTACTTTGTAATATGATCCAACTAGATTCTGGTTTTCTATTTCCCAAAATAAACTCCAATATTTATATTAAATATTTTTCTCATCCCAAATTTACCCTCGATAGAATTATGTCAATTTTACCCATGATAAAAATTATGAGAAAATATGTTTAATATTTCACCATTCACTTGTTCACTATGACCGTATAGTTTATTTTCATTTTTGGCCTATAAAATAGCTCAAAAAAATAAACTCAATCTTCCGATCATTTTTGAAAATTTCTTCTTCATTTCTAAATGAATTCATTTCTCATTTTCATTGTCATTTTCATTTCCATTTTGAGAAAATCACATTCATTACCAAATGATTCCTTTTTCTCCATTTCCATTTTCATTTTCGAGAAAACCATAATAATTTCTTGAATGTTTTCCATTTCTTCATTTCTATTTATTTTGTTCATTTTGATTCAACATGCAATTCATTTTTGGTTTCAACGGGCTAGCGGAAGGATCGATTTTACATATGCAATTGATGCTTAAATGATTTATAACTAAGTTCTAGCTTTTCTCCTATTAATTATAAACTCATTTGGTTATGAAGTCATTCCACTATATTTTCATGATTGAGCTCTCCCCAACAGCATACCATTATGAAAGCAACTTGATTAGTGCTCGTCGAATGACCTTGTCATAAGTGTGTTACCCTCATAGGATATCCTTAATCTCTTTAGGATAATATTTGTTCTCCCAATATGATCCTATTTTATTTCATGGTAATCATCACATCTTCCTTCATGAAAAGTCAATTACTATCAAATTGTAAACAAGTCATTCATCACAAAGACGAATGACCCGTGACCACATTACTTTTCATCAACCATGTAATACCAATGCGAGGATACCATTTACCCATGTCTTGGGCTATTAATTCCACTATTGTCAATGTCACTACATACTGTAGAAGTCATACACCCAACGCACCAACTGTCGGTTCCTTATTTATTCAAACTCAAACTTTTACTTACATTAAAGTGTACGAGTCACACATACATAGCTCGTGATCCACTCAGGATTTAGGTATGCCACACTATGAACGTCACAAGTGAATTAATCCATAAACGGATTCAGCATCTATTCTTCTTGGGTCTTTCCGGTGTACTATCAGTTCAGCTAGTCATATTTATGTCTCTATCTTCTGGGAGTCATCTGCTTTGATGCCCAAGACAAAGTGACCTGTTGTCAAATGTAGTAGTTAACTCGGGTTATTTTAACACTTAAGGAGCTTATTTTCTAGCTAGTTTAATATTTTATATTATATTTTCAATATTTATTAGTTAGGAATAAATATTAGTAAAATAAGTGTTTTTAACACATTTTATGAGTGTTGTGACCTATTAGGTCGACACAGGCCTTAGGTAGTGCTAATATGTGTAATTAAGTGTGTAGGATGATGGTTATATGTCTAATTATTGTGGGAGCAAGGGACGAGTGATGCACAAGATTCTTATGTCATCAGAGCATGAAACAAACCATACAAGGCACAAATCACATATTGTGTCGCGCCATAGACCATGTATGGCGTGAGTTGACGTGCTACCCAATGATGTAACAGCCCGTTTTTCAGTGGTGTAAAAAATACTGGATTTGAGACCACATATCCGATGAGTGAGTCTAAAAAAATTATTAAATAATATTTACGAGTTAAATATATCATAAAAGTGAATCGTGATTTAATAGATTTTATTAATTAGTTAGTTAGTCAAGGTATAACTGGTGCGTACCGAAAGTCAGTGGTTTTGGAACATGAGGTATCGAGACCTCATTTCTATAAACCAAGCCTGTAAATATTTTTATTAAGTATGTACAAAGTTTTTGTATAGATGAATTGAGGTTTGGTCCGGTAAATTTGATGAATTTTTTATTAATTAAGGAAAAAATGACTAAATTGTAAAAATCATAAAAGTTAATAAGTATTAGTTATTATTTGCTAAAAGGCATAATTAACATTTATTTAAGGTTTTATATGGAAATTAAACCATTTCTATATTAGTTTCCGGTTAATGTATGTGATAATTGAATATTTATAATTAAATATTAGTTAAATTAAGTTAAAGTAAATAAATTAAAAAATTAAAAACATAAACAAATGAAATCATCTTCTTGATTTTCTTTTTCTCCAAACTGAATAGCCATTTTTGGAGCTTTCCATGTTCGGCCAAGCAATCCTTCTTGCAAAGTAAGCTTTCTGATATGCCATAATTTGATGTAGCAGATTAAACTAGTTTTCGCACTTAAGGAGCATGAATACAAGCATTTCTGTTATATTTTAGTTAAGTTTCTTTAGTTTTTCTTATACCTAATAAAATGTGTGAATTGTGTATTTTATTATTGACCTTTAGGGTCGAATGAGGCCTAAGGGACAGTTAACGTACTTCATGAGTGTGCAGAAGACCATTAAAAGGCATTTTAGGTCAATACTGGGCACTATGTTGCAACACGGGAGGAACGATGTCACAACATTGAGAGCAAAATAGAGAAAGGATGAAACTGCCTTCGATGTTGCGATACTGACTGAGGGTGTCGTGACATACCACTGAAGACATCCCATGAGGAGCATATCAACTTCTTTGTCATGACATAGGTCCTGGTGTGCCGCGACATCGACTCTGGGACAAAAGTTAAACATGAAGCAGGGGCTTTTTGGTGTGCACAATCAAACTTAAAGCTCGAGGATGTCAGCTAACCTAGGGTTTAGGACGATGACCACCTGAAGGTTATAAATAGGCTCATTTGGCACATGTTGTGGACTAAATTCCATTAACCTAGACTCTCTTTTTAGATTTAGTTTCGTTTTCTTTGTTTCTTAGGTTTCTCAAAGGTTAGTTTATTTATTCATTGCTTTCGTTCAAGAGATCTGATTTATAAAGATGATCAAATTTTGAGGATTCGTGTTATTATTTATATAAATCGGGCCTTTCTTAAACTCTACATTTCAATTCATTCCCCATGTTTCATTCTTCCATCTCTTCCAGATTGTTTTTGAAAGTCATGAGGAATTAATCCTTCTATGGGGGATTAGTGAGTGGAGGCATAATCTATTAACTATTTTGCACGGTTTCTCAACAGATAAGCTATTTTGGAAAGGAAGAGCATGAAACAAACCCTAGGCTTGACAACCCCGGGAAGTAATCAATGTGAAAATTAACCCAAAATTGGTATTGCCCATCCGTGAGCACCTTCACCCCAAGCTAGTCTAGACTGTGATGTCGGAAGATAAGTAGTCCTTGTAGGCTCGTTATGTTAGTGGAAGATCGAAAGATCCTACCAGGGTAGCAACTAGTTGGTTGACGAAGAACTCGAAACGACATTTGATTGGGATTGCCAAAGTAAGCTAATCACCCATCATTAGATTTGATTCCTTCTACTTTTTCTATCTCTTGAAATTTAGTTTTTCTTTTATGTTATTTTGTTTTTATTATTAGTACTATAAAACTCCTAAAAATAATTTATTTATGTTTCCGTACTATAACTGGATTAAAGTATTAATTAGATCTTTTAGTGTGTAGGTGAAAATTGATCTAACCTTCGCCTCCCTTAGGTACGATCCTCAGAGTACTCACCCAATCCATTGTAAAAATATATTACAACTATACCTGTATACCTACAGATATCGCCTCGTAATTCCATATTTTAAAGCAATATTAACAATATTTTTTCATAATTTTTATATTTTTGAGATTGTTGCAAGTAGGTTCCAGCTAACCCGTATCTTTGTTTTAAAAACTGTTAAATATTTCTAAAGTTGCCATTAATGAAAATTGAAGTTTTTGATGTTTAATAGCTTGATTATAAGCTTAGATATGTTTAAAGACTAATTTGTTAGTTTTGTGTAAATGGACCAAATTGTAATAATGTAAAATTTTTCATGAAATTTTTGAAAACTATGTTTTTAGAGGGTTGTACAATGATGAAATTGTAATTGGATTAAAAATCAAAGCTTGAATTTTAAAGATATAATAATTTCAATTTTAGGGACTAAATTGAATAAAATACAAAACTTTAGGGAATTTGTGTAAAATGAATAAAATATATTATATTATGAATTTAGATAGTTTAAAGTGATAAAAGTTGATAATGTGAAATGAATTATTATATAGGTCAAGGATTGAATCGTATGGAGGAAAATCACGGAAAAAAGAAAAATTACATAATAGTCTCTATGAAAAATTTGCTTGCTAGTTGTATTAGATAATTTCATAGTATATATTTTGTGCTATTATTAACTGATTTTTGGCTGAATTGTTAATAAATCTTTAACATTAGATTGAATTTATAAATTATTGATAATTGGTACTAAAGGTGAGAAAGAACTAGGGGTCTATGTGAAACTTTTGTATTTTTGAAGAAATATGATTCGTATGTTGTGCTGAATGAAACTGATTTGGTTATGACATGTATCCTAAAATCATGAAGTGCCCCTGATTTGTAAATATTTTGAATCCTATGTAAATGCCCGTTTGAATGTAGTAAACAGTTAGATATGATTGACATGCCAATAGGGTTAGAATGCACGCTTGTACAGGTTTGCAATTCAGTGCCTCCATTTACACTACGGTGCCTCTGTTTACATTACAGTGCCTTTGTATAGCATTATGATGCTCCCTAGATTATTTTTCTATAATTCATCGAGCTAACTATTAAAAGAAAGTATATTGATTGATTTCATGAGCTTCTTGGAAATGATATATTGGTATGACTATTGAATGATAAGTATGTGTTTAAAATTTGTTTGGAAATGATATCAAAATAACTGGAAAGTTTATAGTTTATATGTATGAAATACTTGCTTTATAAATGTGATATGTGGTGACAGGGATATATGGTTAAAAGAAATGGTATTTGATTCTGAATATGAATTGATACGATCAATTGGTTAATATGATTCATATGTTGGATCTTCCCCATTGAATGATACAAAAATATTAAAATGTAACACCCTCTACTCGACCCAAACCACTGGATCCAGTTATTGGATGTTACAAAACATAAACACTTAGCAAAAATTTTACAACCGGCGTAAAAGTATTCTAAAACATACTTATTTTATTTTGTACTATTCTTAAAAATAAAAGATGATGTTTAATAATACATTAGATTTTCAAAATCAATATATGACTTTACAATTTAAAACTATTGTAAAGATGGTATTCTCACGGCGTAGTGTACTAAGTGCCATATTCCTAAGGTGCCCTTTGTATACATAATACTGCAACTTGAACTGCAACCTTGGCGCATTCCTGGCTTGGTCCCTCCCAATGTACCAACACTTTAATCAAAACCTGCATAAAAAATAAACGTTTATAAGTTCAAACGAACTTAGTGAAATTTAACCCAGATTACCTTGGCGTACTAATGATTGGATTCTTCAACTTGAAGATTCTAGATTTCTTTTTCAACCTTTGAGGAATACTTTTTCTAATATTGGCCACATGCATATACGCCGATCTTCACACTTGACTATCCTACACAAAGATCTCACATTAGGCAGAATTTAGATTTCACTAAATGCAAATCTCATACGCTTCTTGGAATATGATTACAATCATCCAAAAGATATTTATGCAAAATCTACTTTCAACGGATTCTCATAAATATAGATGTTGAATACTTCTTTCAGATGATACACAAAGATGTTACTCTTGGCGAATTTTTATAATAGTTGATCTTTTATGATGAACTTTATGAATCCTTCCTTTGGCGAACTATCATGCTGAATTTGGTAGCTATCAGATTACCATCAAGATCTTAGTTCAACCCAGACCATAACTTATTCTAATGGAGGATACATTCTAAGTCATCCCAGAGAATGTTATCTCATATCATGAGAACGCTCTGGGTTGACGGACAACTTATACTTCAAATAACCTTTTTATATATAGTGTGTAATACTTAGATTTGGCGGGTACAATAGAATTTAGATAAATTTCTTACATAGCTTAAACGAACTCAAATCTGACGAACACTTAGACCACCCATATCTATGATTACTCCAAGTTCTCTATACTAGCGAGTTACTATGGCGGTTTCTCTCTTCAGAAACACTTCTGGAAGCTCTTGTTAGGAAATGACCCTAAGGCATATTCAAATTTTTCATAAGAATATCCAAATGGAGATATCTTCAAACTTACCAGATTTTATCATGGTATTCGTTAGTGAAGAGTCTTAATGCTTGCCCAGATCACGACACATAAGCGATTGACTAGATTTTGCCACAAGGGAGTTGCAAAATACACCACAAAGGCTTTACAGAATATGCCCCACAGGCATCATAGAATATGCCACATAGGCATCATAGAATACAACATAAAGGCTTTACAGAACATTATGTGTTTACTGTCCTGGAAGACTATCTCAGAAGGTGCCATGGGTTTCTCCCACATGGTCTTGTACATATTTTCATGTTGTGATCTACCAGTCCGGTTTACATCTCACCACAGGCAACACCTTGAGTATTTTCATTGTCATATGATGCCATGGGTCTCTACCACATGGTATTACACATATCTACATATCGTGATTTGCCAGTCCGATGAGCAATGTACTTCCCTATCCCAAGCACCATAAATGATTATTTTACTCGCTTAACAAAGAACACACTTACCCAGAATCTTTCATACCTTATTGAGAAATTCGTACTCTTCCATACCTGATTTCACATGCATACATGTCTCACATCATCTTATTCGTGCAACAACTCATATATCTCATTTGTAAACATGCAAAGCCCTTACAATACTTCATATGTACATGCATTCATCAGTTCTCTGAGAAGATACCAACATACGAATAACCATTGTAAATTTAACATCTATGAGTCAGGTTAAAGGCTCACCTGAAATTCACCTTTACTGTAGCTTGGAGTTTCAAATCTGATTGTCCTTCTCGAACCAGCAACAACAACTACTTACAAGAACATTGGATTACCACTAAAATCCCTTTTATAGACAATTTACCAATATATCAACTAAATACAACCCCTATGCAGGGCCTCCTATTCACTCCCTACTATATTTATGTCTTTTAACATCCTTACTCTTTCAAAATCATAATGTGCAGAACTACTAGACTTACCAAGAGGTTGAAACATGCACTGATTACCCCAGAAACCTTAGCTTCCAGTTTAACGAAAAAGAAAAGTCTATTTAGGTTTAAGAAGAAGAACTAGAGTGTGGAACAAAAGGAAGAAAAAAAACCATTTGAATGTTCACTTCTTACCATATATATACTAAGTTCTTTTTAATGGATTTTGAGAAGTTTCAAACGTATGCAAAATTGTTCTTTTCATGCTTTACAAGAAACGAAAAAATATAAAAGAGAATCTGATGCAGATAATGTTTGACCAGCCAATCCATTTAGTTGACTCCCAACCAATCATGTTACAGAACCCACTTTGCACAACTTTTGAGCAAATCGAAGTACCATACTTCCTTTAAAGCTCATTCGTTTACACACTGAACTTTTCAAGCCAAAAATCACTTCAGACAAATCATAGACTTATCAGAGTACGCGACAAGGGGAAAACAAAATATGCCACAAAGGAAACATATTGAATATGTCATAAAGGCTAACATACAGGATACGTCATAAAGGCTAACTAAATAATCCACAAAGATTAACCGAAATCCACAAGGGACAAATCATAATTTGCCATAAAAGGCCAGATTGAATATGCCATATAGGCATTACTGAAATGCCACAAAAGCTCTGTTGGATGCCACCCAAACACCATAAGTGAACTGTTGTGTTTGCGATATGGATTTTCCTAAACTCACAATCGCGTGAGGTTTGTCCAGTATCACCCCGGGACACGTTGAAACCGTAGTCAATAAATGCTACTCATCCACCCTTTTCAGAATGTCCATGGCCATGGACTTTCTTCAAAATTGTCATACAAAAATTCGTTTCTACTGTCCCGACAGAATTTATTGAATACCACTCTGCTTTCAAAACTCACATCACGTAACCTTTCAACACTCAATTACACCCTATTTTCCTAACCATTTTCAATCGCACAACATATATCTGACATAAGTAAACATCTAGGTAGGCTGAACTCATTTTCTTAACCAAATCATACTTCATACATGTTTTACACACGTCAAAACAATCACGTATCATATTATACATCTCAAGATTCGATACATAGTTGCTACATAGAATCACATGCACTCATATATATAATCCATTACATACTGGACTCACAAAGGCACAATACCAAGATTTCATACATATTTTTAGCAAACATTAAAATACTCATACACCATTACTAGAATATCAATCACAAAATATCTATCTAGAAGGACTTTAGAGTAGTCGATATTAAGGTCTCACCTGAGACTCACCTATTGTAGCTCAAAGCTCCAGACTTAGACATCCTTCTCGAACCAACAACAGCAAGTACTTAAAGAACATAGATTCAAAATTACAACCCTAATGCATACAAATTACTTAACATCTGAACCGTAGATAACCCCCATGCAAGACCTTGTACTGACAACTCACTGTTCATACTTTTTTTTACATGCTTACTCTTTCAAAACTTAACAAATAGATCGATGTTACTTTCTCAGAGATGGAATGATCACTGATTTAACCAAGAACATTAGCTTTCAACTTAATGGAGAAGAAATACAGTTAGAATTGAGAAGAAAGAATCAGAGAGTAATATTGTAAAAGACCAACTTTTCTCAAAACCTTCTCACACATATATATCACCTCATCCTATTTAGTGGAACTTAATAAGTGTCACTTAATTCAAGATTTGTCCTTCTTAATGGCCTATAGATTCTGAGAGACATAAATTAGAGTCTTGTCCATATGCTATTTGACTAGTTAGTTTAGTTGGCTTTTAACCAAATCAACTTACCAAAACTTGCTCTTCATCGTGCTTGAACAATTAGGCGTACTATAAATTTTTCGGTAACCTACACAAGACTTACTTTTCTTTTATCGAATTATTTTTTTATTGAAGAACATGTCAAGAAATAAATCCTGATATACTTCTATGGGTGGATACTCAATTCGCCAAAGCATTGATTCACCAGAAGCTTACAATTTGGCAAACTAACTACAAGAGTGTGCAAGAACAGACAACTTTGAGTTTACACATCTTCAATTTGGATAAACCAGATTTGGGTGTGATAGCTCACATCTCCAAATTGTTGAATCAACTTCTTCAGAAGGAAACACCATTCGTATTTAATCAAGAGTGCATCAAAGCTTTTGAAGTAATAAAGGAAAAACTTATCTCTACACTTATTATTATTAATCTTGATTGGTTGGAACCTTTTATTATATTGTGCGATGCTAGTGACTATTTTGTAGGGAAAGTGTTGGGGCAAAAAAGGAACAAAATATTTTATGCTATTTAATATGCAAATAAGGCATTAAATTCAGCACAGTGTAATTATACTACTGATGAAAATGAAATTCTTGCTATTATGTTTGCATGTAAAAAATTTCACCCTTATTTAATGGCAAATAGAGTATATGTCTACACTAATCACTCTGCATTGAAGTATGTTATGAAAAAGAAAAACAAAAGCTAGATTAATGAGGTGGGTTTTATTGCTTCAAGAATTAGATCTCTAGATGATAAATCGAAAAGGAACGAAAAATAAAATTACAAATCATCTTTCAAAAATAGAAAATGAAACGAAAGTGGAAAATTCTAAAGAAATAAAAGAAACTTTTATTGATGAGCAACTATTTAAGGTAGAAATAAATCAGGAAGGGTATAAGGATAACAAGATGCCATGGTACGTTGATTATGTGAATTACATTGCTAATGGAGTTTTCTTGATAAATGCATCATGGCAAAAAAAGAAGAAAATCACACATGAGTCGAAAAAAATATCTATAAAGAACCATATATTTTTCGGTAATGCGCTGATCAACTATTTCGAAGATGTATAGTTGAGGAATAGATAAATGACATCTTACAAGGTTTTCATAGTTCACCATGTGGATGACATTTTGGAGGAAAAAGGACTCAAAAGATATTACAATCAAGATTCTATTGGCCTACCATGGATAGACACGCTTATGAATTTCTTCAGGGGTACGATAGATGCCAACGGACCGAAGTATATCAAAAAGAGATGAAATGACACAGACGAGGATCCTCGAGGTAGAAATATTTGATGTTTGGGGAATTAAGTTTATGATATCTTTTTTAAGTTTCCTCGGTAATCAGTACATCTTGTTAGTCATTGACTATGTCTCTGAATGGGTTGAAGCAATAGCACTGCCCACAAATGATACGAGGTCAGTAGTCAATTTTTTGAGGAAGAATATATTTAAAAGATTTAGAATGCCTGCGCTCTTGTGAGTGATGAAGGATTTCACTTTTGTAGTAAACAATTTGAAATAGCCTTAGCCAAATATAGTGTGAGGCACCGAATAACAATGACATACCACCTTCTAGCTAATGGACAAACAGAGGTGTCTAATCAAGAATTCAAACAAATATTGGAAAAAATAGTCAATTCAAACAGAAAAGATTGGGCACTCAGATTGGATGACGCATTATAGGCGTACGGAACAATATATAAAACTCCCTTAGGGATGTCCTCTTATAAACTTGTGTATGGAAAAAAATTTTCATTTGCCAATTGAATTGGAAAAGAAAATGTATTAGGAAATAAATGAATTGAACTTAGACCCCAAATTAGCCAAGTAAGAGAGATTATTCCACCTGCAAGAATTAGAAGAGATCTAATTTATGGCATATGAAAACGTAAAGCTTTATAAAGAAATGAGTAAACTCTAGCATGATGCAAGGATACAAAAACGGGATTTCTTACTGGGATAGAAGGAAATCTTGCTCAACTCAAGATTAAAATTATTTCCCCACAAGTTAAAATCAAGATGGATAGAATCGTACACTATAAATCAAGTGACACCCCACGGTGCAATAAAGCTCACTGGAAATGGGGGACAACATTTTCTCCTTAATGACCAAAGGGTGAAACATTATTTCAGTGGAACTACTAAAGAGGTCAATGAGACACAAGATTTACAATGCAAATTCATATGGACTCAGTATGAAGAGAGAAACACTCCAGAAGAAAATTGGGAGCGGGATGAACTGTTAGAAAATTCTATGGCCAATAGGGAAAGAATTGAATTAAGGGAGGGATGCTCATTCAAAAGAATAAAACAACCTAGTGAAATCAGAAACTATTCTTCATGTTGCGACATTGACTACTCATGTCGCGACATTGGAAGAAATTTGATACAGTTATACTGCCCTCGATGTCACGACAACGAATGGGGATGTCGTGACACCCCTGCATAACCTGCTATTTTAGTTTTACTAACTTAGGACATAAGTGGAAGTAATTTAATAGAATTCAAATAGGTAACATAATATATCTTTCTTATAAAAAGCAACTTTAACTTATATTTAACCCTTGACTTTTATTATCATCTGTTTTTAGAGATTTTTGAACTGTGAAAACCCCCTATCAAATCTATAAAATATGCAGGTATTCGAATTAGAATTCGTTACGTCTCTTCAAGAACAACATTACAAGTGAACCAACAACATCAAAGGAAGTATTCACGTCAAATAAAGTTTGATTTCTTTAATCCCAACTTTGATATCAGGAATACATCTGTTCAATTCAAAATAGAAGTTATGGAAAAAATCTACTCCATCTACAACCCGAAACGTTCTTCCAAGAATATGGTTTTGATCCTTTAATGAGAATTTAAAAAGGAGTATGGGAAATTATAACTGAACGTGAATGGCTTGCTTTCTGTCTAGTACAAGAACTCATGGTTATACTATCTGTGTAAGAATTTTATTTAGCATTAAAAGAGAGAGAGACAAAGAGGCCATATAATGAGATGCTAGCACATGTTACAATTAAAGAGATTGGTGTTTTAGTAACTCCTGGCCGTATTTGCCAATACTATGATGCACTGTACTATTACTGCGATTTCCTGTTAAAAACCAATATACATCAGTTTAGAACATAGACATGGAGGACGCAGTAGTGTCCTTAACCAAAGGAAGAGAAGAATAGACATATCAAATAGGCACTAATCTTCCAACGACATTCAATCAAGCATTAATGAATCCTATGCCAAAAATCTGGATGCAATTTATTTGTTTAAAAATATTTCCTACATCATACATCTCTAAAATCAATCCTTTACAAGCTACTCTAGTGTACCCAATATTATAGAAGAAACAAATATGTATTCATACTTGGATTTATTACAGTATGCTTGAATATGTGCGAGATCAAACCAATGGGACATTTTTTCCACACTTAATAATAGAGTTATGTAAGAAAACATGATTCCCTATGGAACAAATGGAAAAATGAATGAGCCCTTCAAAGAAATTACTATTGTAATGACCCGTTTTTCAATGGTGTCAGAAACAATGATTTGGGGGCCAAAAATCAAATGAGTAAATTTGTAAATTTTATTATTTAAATATTTATAGAGTATTATTAATGTTGTATTAAAGTTTTGTTAAGAAATTTAGATGTTTAAATGGTTAATTAAATCGTAAAAAGTGTAAAAAATTCTATTAGTTAAAAGGGTCAAATGGCTATGAAAATGAAAGTAAATGGACTTGAATGGTAAATATGCAATTTTTAAAAGTGTTGGACGGTTAGTGGGGTTGTTTAGTTAAAAAGTAATGCTTATTAAAATATAAAACATTACATTATATGTTATAATAATTAAATAAATAAGAAAAGAAAGGAAAAAAAAAGAAAAAAGATAATTCATTCATCATCTCCATCTTTTATTCGAAACAAAAAGGGGGAGAAGGAGACCTAGCTCACGTCTAGCTTCAAGCTCCAATTGGTAAGTCATTTTTGATCGGTTTCTTGTAATTTTTATGTTTTTGAGATCGTTGCAACTAGGTCCAACTAACCCATAGCTCCATTTTTAAAATTGCTACAAATTTCTAAAGTTTCCATTGATGACTTTAATATGTTTTTGAATTTTTATGATAGATTGTTAAGCTTGGTTGTTAAATGGACATATTTTGTTAAGTAATTTTGATGATTTAAAAGTTTAGGGACTTATTTATGAAAATGATAAAATTCAAGGAGAATTTTTTATATTTTGGATAAATATGGGCTGATATAAGATTGGGTAAAGATTGGCTAGCATGATTTATGGTTAAAAATGTTGAAATTGCAAGTTTTGGGTATAGGGACTAAATTACATAAATGTTAAAATGTTGGGGGAAATTTTGTAAAAATATTAAAAAAGACTTAATTGCATAAAATGAATTAATTTTTCTGTTAGAATTAGTGAATTGAATGAAATTATTATTTCACATCGAGAACGAGTTAAAAATCGAGGAGAAGAGAAAATTACGAAATAGCCCCTGTACTTAGTCATTGCTGCAATTTAGTCTGGTAAGTTCGTATGAACTGTAACCCTTTAAATTTTGTTTAAATTGAATATTTATTATGTTTTTTGATCTAAATGAATCAAAATACACACATATCAACGCTATGATGAATTGACGGATATTGAGTCCCGATTGAACCTTAGGAATTCTTAGGATACAAATGACATGTCATTAGGGATTTCATTTTTTAGGTGTTGGTCTTGAATGTCCTACCGGTGGCTGAGGTCTTACATTTGTTGTGGATTCTCCACAGCTCGTGTGAGCAGCATCGTGTAGCTTACATTCTGACCCACAGCTCATGTGAGCAGGCCTATTTCACAGCTCGTGTGAGCAATGATGTAAAGGAAATGTTATGGTTATATGTAAAGCCACACTTCGTGTGAGCTTTTCCGAGTATCCGATGTAATTCTAGATGGTTCAATGGGTAAGAAAAGGAATGGAACAGTAAGGGACTTAATGGAAAGGTTCATAACTATATGAAAAGGTTGATGCGTTTGTAATGTATCTTATGAAATCTATTAATGTTATAAATGAGTTCATAGGATTGTCAATAAATCTACATGTGAGCTTGATGATGCTTGAATAGGCTTATATTAAACTCATGGTATTGGAAATGATATGTAAGCAAATAGAATGAATCATGATTGTATGGTAACGATGATGAATTAAATGTTATGTTTATACATGGTTGATTTCATATGTATCATGAACAAGTCTACTAACTTATGAGGTTGATGGTGTTATGTAGGCTTTTATTAAGCTTATGGCATTGGTAAAGGTTTATATTTATTCTATAAATTTCATTATTGAAATGGTAAGTTATGTTTAAAGTTTATACAAGCTTAGCAAGCACTCATTACTTATGTAGTTATTTTCCTTTGTCTTATAGATTTTTTAGAAGCTCGGTCGGTTGGAAGATCAGTCGGCTGGAAGCTCGTCGGAGACCTATCACACTATCCAGCAATCAATTTGATAGTTTTTGAGTAATTTGGCTAAGGTTTATAATGGCATGTATAGGGTGCTTTGCAATGGTATTATGGTGTATAAGTTAATAGTGTTTTGCCATGTTTAAGCTTCAGAAAGTTATGTTGGTTTGGTACACTTTGATGCCTTACAAAGATATGTGATTTTGGTTACTTTAAAGTGCTTTTTTTATAAGGCTATCTTGGCATGTTGATGATGGTTTTAAAAATGGTTACTTATGGCATGTTTTAGTTCATATTTGAACTAGGTTATTATGTATGGAAATGACAATGTTAACATGTATAGGATGTTGTGTAATGGTGCCTTGATATGTTTAGGCATTCAAGATTATGTTTGAATGGTACACTTTTATGTTTATTAAATATGGTCATTTTAGTTACTTGTTAAGGCTTGTAAATAATGCTCTTATGGTGTGTTTTGAATGGTTTGAAAATGGTTAAATGTGGTATGTTTTAGTACCTAAATGGACTAGGTTTGTATGCATGAAATGAGGCATATGAACATGATTAGGTAAGTGATGTTTGGATGCTAATTGTGGTGCCTTTGAATGGCATATTGGTTAGTTGAATTAGGGTCTTGGAAATGGAAAATATATGTGTGCTTGGATGATTTTTTGGTTCTTAGAAAGTGTGCATAATTGGACTAAATGTTTATGCATGAAATGGTTTTGAAACGTTTTGATTTTAGGTAAATTTTGGGTTTACACGGCCTGAGGCACGAGTGTGTGACTCAGTCATTTGAGGCACACGGCCTAGTGACACGACCGTGTGCCATTTGAGGATTTCTTAGGGTTGAAGTTAATGAGTTACACGACCTAACACATGGCTTAGCGCACAGGCATATGGGGCAGCTTAGAGAGTTACACAGCCTCGCACACGGGCGTGTGACACGACCGTGTGACCCTATCAAAGAGTTACACGGGTGAGGACACAGGCTGGGACACGACCGTGTGTCCCTTATTCGAAAGTTACATGGCCTGAGACATGGGCATGTGTCTCAGCGTGTGAGGCACACGGCCTAGCTATATGACCATGTGACCCTTGTTTTCTAAATTTTGCATCTTTTTCTTAAACTTTCCAAACTGTTCCAAATAGGTCTCGAATTGCTTCTAAGTCATTTTAGGTGATCGAGGGCTCGATTTAGGGACAATATACATGTGTATGAACGATTAATGATGTTAGGGGTGTATGAACGGTTTATGCATGGGTTAGGGGTGTTACAACTATGGGATAGGACATATAAGTAATTTGGCATTCTCCACAAAAAAACAAATTGAAGAGAGAAGGAAATGAGGGTTACAAGAGGGGATGGAAGAGTTGAAACCTAACTTTTTCTTCAAAAAAAATTCTATGTAGGAACCTCACATAAGAAAAGCACTACATTTATGAACTTCAAATGAATGAGGAAGGAATCACCCACCATAAGACTACGACAATGTCACGATCAATCGGGTAACTTCGTTTCTTATCTACTTAGGGGTTGCACATTAGGGAAAGTGTGCTATCTAAAGTGTGTGTGTGGGGGGGGGGAAACATAGGAAACTTCGTTTGTATTTCTATTCATTTTTTTTATTTTTCTTTTCGAAAGTGTGTTTGAGCTTGTAGAAATAAAAGTGATTGGTTAGGAACATGTATATAGTTGCTTGTATTTACTGTAAATTTGGCATGATAACAAATGATTTTAAATTTTTAGTTATTAGACTACTAAGTTCTATATATTACACTGTAAATAGGCATTAAGTAATTGACTATACCAAATGACAGAAAAAAATATAGGGAAACGAGCATGCTAGTATGAATGATAAATGGTTAGAATTGTAATTACTTGATTGATTAAATTTGTGAATATTGAGATACTTAGGGATGACCTAAGGCATTTCTTGGTACAACCCAGAGCCAAAATGACATTATTCATCAGTCCTTAGTACCTATATTTGAGCCATAAAACACTTATTGATGAACCTTCATACAAAACTTGAGCCAAAACATATTGTACTTACCATTTTTCTTTGGTCCCTGAAATACACAAATTTTGACGTCAAACCATACGTTTTAAGGGATAGGTAGAGACATCATGGTAGTTTTGTAGAATTAGAGTGAAATAGGAAGAAGCAGTGTGATATAGAGATTATGGGTTCAGCTAAAATGTGCAAAACAAAGGAAAAATTTAGAAAAAAAATCAAAACGAGTAGAAAAACCATGTGAACAATGAAAAAAACATTTTGAGTGAGATATGTTGAAAAAGGCAAAAGTGACTCAAAAACAAAGTCACAAAATTAGAAAACTCAATCATTAGTGCACAAAAACTCGTAAGTTGATCATAGTTTCTTTATCTTGTGACTTCCTATATGGAGAAATAAGAAATGTGAGAGATGGAGAAATAAGGCAATGAGTCGGAAATGGTCATTAAGGGGAAGAATAAGGGACAATACTATGTGTTAAACTACTTTCGTGCTTGAAACTATTTTGAAACTTCTTGTTCTTAAATTCTATACCAACCTTAACCTCAAAACATTACATGTCAAAAAGTCCTATGTGTAAGATCACCAGTACACCCCATGGAGCAGCGGAAAAATAAATTCACCGTCTTAAACTTTTTTAGAGAGAAAAAGTCATTGACGACTGCTAGACCTCATACACTATATTTCGGGTGTATAAGGTTTTTCTTAAAAACCCTATATTTCCTAATTCGGGAATAGTTAATATCTTAATATGAATCAAGATTCATTATAATAATTAACCGAATATAATAATTATAATTATCATAATTATAATAATGTTTGACCAAAAAATTACAACTACAATAATTATAATAATATTCGATCATAAATTATAATTACAATAATTATAACAAGGATTTCGGTAAATTATGCTTAGTTAAATTTTATACGAATCAAATTCATATATATTAATTTAACCATGTTCTTATTATGTGTACAACATACTTGTACATATGACTCGTTCTATATTTAACTATCAATTAAATTAATTCTATATTCAATTTAATTCATGTGATAGTAAAAAAAACCAACTATGTTTGGATTCTGTTCGTTTCAACCATAGTGTGTGACCCTGTAGGTTCTTGTAATGTTAGCAGTAATACTAGAACGATTTAATATTACAAAAAATGAGTGTCATCTAGCAATGCAACAATGCTGCCTACGTTACAAGAAGTCATGATTCGACATAACCTCTCTATGATTCACCCTTCATGTATTAAATCCTTTTGTCCTTTATATCTAAAATGGACACAAGTTATGGAACAGTCGCACTTGCATAGTGCATCTAATGTTTCTTGATATCCTTAGTAGATTATGATAAACTAATAAGTATGATATCTCATATCAACATATTCGAGCATAGCCATGCATTTCTAGTCTCACTCAATCAAGTGGCCTAAGATATTGCTCCCATTATGTAGGAGGGACAAATCCTATATTGATCAACCATATCCCACTACATAGATTGTGGTATATCCAACATCAACCTTTATAGAACAACCAGTTACAGTGGACGTTTGACTGTATCAAAATAGACGACTCACGATGTTCAAATAATGATGATCTCAAGTCTGAGGATCGTATACATAGTAATCACTATGAGTAATGTTGTGACTATTACATAATAATCCAAGAAACATACTCATAGCTGGTCAGTCCAATATGTTGTTCTCTAACACACATACTCGTGTATTGATTTTGACATCCCATGTCAATGACAACACTTTATTATCAATAAACTACACGTTAGTCTTAATACATTATTGTTGTCCAAGCCCACAATAATACTCGACTAAAGAACTTTTAAGAATAATCATATTATTCTCAAGACATTATTATAAAATAGTTTATTTATATACACAGAAAAGAAACTGAAATAATAATGCAATGCCTTATATTAATGAACGAGGTAAAACAAGTATGTTATTACAATCATCTCATGATTGGTCTTTGGGCATACTCTAGCACCTTCAGCCTCAAAACATTACAAGTCGAAAAGTCCTATGTGACCTAGGTGAATCTATTCATGAATTGACATTGTATAGAGTAATTGCAATAATGACTATTTTTATTCTGCTAGGATAATCAAATTACTTATTATTTGAGGATCTTGTTGTTTATATAATTTGTAATATACTGAACTTAGATATTTGAAATTGAAAATGGTAAGTCACTTACATATCATGCCAAAATTACATGTATGTACAATTATTCCTAGTTATGTTGTCCAAAACTTGTCTTTCTATTATACTTGCTCAAGAGTCCTCTTTTATTTTTCAACTTTATGTTTTCTTTCTTGAGGACAAGCAATTACTTAAGTGTGAGGGATTTTCATCTACCGTAATTTGTTCTAGCAGTTAAACCATTTTTCATACTTAAGGAGCTTGTATAAAAGAAATTTAGTTATAATTTTACTTAGTTTTAGTTTTTAGTTTGCGAATAAAAAAAGTGTGATTTTATCTATTTATATGGCCTTAGGGGCCAAAGTAGGCCTAAAGGAAGGCTAACATATTAAGTGAATGTGAAAGACATCATTCAAAGGCACAAGAACCCGAGACTAGTAGCCTTGTTGCAACACGAAGGTTCGATGTCACAACATAGTGACCAGAGTACCAAAAGAACAAAGCTACATTCATTGTCATGACATAGCCAAAAGGTGTCGCAACATAACCCTGAAATCAAGCCTCAGCCTATAAATTTCCACTAGTGTTGCAACACAGACTAGTGGACGTCACGACATCACCTTGAAGTGGAGAATTAATGAGCTGAGGGTGTTTTCGTCTACACAACAAACTTTAACATGGAAATGTCGGCCAAATTAGGCCAATGGACGACGACCAACCCTAAATCTATAAATAGGATTCTTCGAACACTTCATAAACATATTTTATTCTAGTTTTAGGTGACAACCTTAATTTAGTCTCATTTTTTAGTTTCTTTAGTTTATTTTGTACTTGGGTTATTTCAATTTGTAATTCTATTCTAGTTTTGTTCTTATTCTTTGGGGAATCTGATTTGTTGATTCATCAACTTTGTGTGGATTTCTACACTTTCAATTATCAAATACAAAATCAGGATTCTTGTTAAACTATATTCTTGATTTTTTATTTATGTTCATCTTTTCAATCAAGTTTATGTTGTTTATGAGATCCATGAGGAACTAATCCCTTATGGGAGATTAGCGAGTGGACATGGGATCAGTTGATTGGAATAGGAAGAGCTTAAAACCCTAGGTCTGACAAACCTAAAATGCCATATAGGTGGGAATGAACCCAAAATTGGTATTGCCTATCTGTGAACCCTTTACCCCAATCTGGTCTAGACTGTGAGGGCATGAGATAAGTAATTCTAGCTGACTTGTTAGTTTAGTGGAAGATCGAGAGATCCTGCTAGGTTATCGACTAGTTGATTAAGTAGAACTCAAAATAGGAATTAGTTACGACCATCGAAGCGAGTTATGCTTCCATTCTTAGAATTGATAAAGGCAGTAAATTAGCTTTTCGTTATTTATTTCTCATATAACATAAATTTTCTTCACTTTATAGTTTATCATAATATAATTTAGTTAAATTACTAATTAGATATACTAACGTAGAAGTTAGAATTAATTTAGTATTCACCTTCCTTAAGTACGGTCCTCGAAGTACTTCTATACTTCGTTGTATAAACTATATTACAACCTGACCCGTATACTTGTAAAAACCACCTAACACTTATATTTGGTTGCAGGAATTATACTTTAGATGTTAGTACATCCAAAAGAGGTCAAATTATAGCTCTGGTTAATTCTGCCATCTATTCCATGTTATTTATAAAAGCAATGAGGAACTAATCCTTATATGGGGGATTAGCGAGTGGAAGCATGATCTTTTAACTTTTTTGTACGGTTATTCAATGGATAAATTGTTTGGAGAGGAAGAACGTGAAACAAACCCTAGGCCTGACAACCCTGTGAAGTCCTTAAGGAGGGAATTAACCCAAAATTGGTATTGCCATTCGTGAACACCTTGACCCTAAACTAGTCTGGATTATGAGGTCGGAAGATAAGTAGTTCTTGCTGACTCGCTATGTTAGTGGAAGATCAGAAGATCCCACTAGGTTAAGTATTAGTTGATTGATGAAGAACCTGAGACGACAATTGATTGAGATTGCTGAAGCGAGCTAATCACTCATCTTCAGATTTGATTCACTTTATTTCTCTCTATCTCTTCTAATTTTAATTCTTTTATGTTATTTTATTTTATTAATTTCAAAACCGTAAAAAATATCTATTATTTTACTATCGTGCTATAACTAATTTAAAAATATTAATTAGATCTTAAAGTATTTAGGTTAAGATATATTTAGTACTCATGTCCCTTGGGTATGATCCTCAAAGTACTCACTTACTTTGTTGCAAAATCTATATTACAACTCGACTCGTATACTTGCGAATACCACCTTATAATTCTCCATTCTATTGTAGTATTCACACTCTAGACGTTAGTACGTCTAAAGGCGGTCAATTTCACTTTTAAATTTCTCAATACTTATTTACTTGTCATATTTTTATTATTATGAAAACCCCAAAAAATCCTTATTATTTATATTTTCGTAATATAACTTGTTTTAAGTACTAATTAGATCTTTTGGTGCTTAGGTTGAAATTTATCTAGTACTAAGTCTCATTTGGGTACGATCCTCGGAGTACTCACCTACTTCATTGTAACTATATTACAACCTAAATCGTACACTTACGGATACCACATCAATTATATATATCTTTTGTTGTAGTATTCATACTATGGACATTATTACGTCCAAAGGTGCCATTACTGGAGGGCAAAGTCACTAGTTTGATTTTAATTTTTGCACTTCAATTAGAATAATTAGTAAATTCTTAGGTTGTAGATACGATTCATTTTGCAAAAAATAATTACTAACAAAATTATGTAGGTCTTAGAGACATTGTTTGATGTTGACTGGCTATAGTCCAGCATTACTCATCCTGTCATTCATAGTTCACATTTTGAACCGAATCCCTTTTTACTATCATGAATTTCTAATAATGTCAGATTCACCGATCATAAAACTGAGGATCCCATAGCATTACTACAGAGATTTAGTCATATATGGAGTACTGCCACTTATACAAATGTTCCATCAGATACTATCAAGTTATTATGAATTCCATTTGCATTGGATGGGAAGGAAAAAATGTGGTTAGATTCATTTCCCCCAAACACCATTAATACTTGGACTGAGTTTAAGCAACTATTTTTTTCCCGAGTATTACCTATGACCAAGGTACTAAGTATTTACACAACTATTTTATTTCAAGCAAAGTACAACTGAAACATTAGGGCATGCATGGGAAAGGTTTATGACAATCCTCAGATCCATATTAGGAAGGGGTATACACTTCATAGTTCAAATTCAACATTTTTATTATGGGTTAGATAGTCAGAATACACGAAAATTCAATATTATGATTAGGGGAAGCATTTAAACAAAAACAAGAAAGGAAGTAATGAAAATATTGGAAAATTTTAACACTAATGAATCTACCTGGGAGGAGTGTTGTGAAGTGGAAACCGGGCAATTGGAACAAGATGGAAACAAGGAACAAGAATGTAACTAGTTGAAGTTAATCATAGAAGAATTAAACGATTACGAAGCAAAAGAAGAGTGGGATGCTGCTGAACAAGAGAATGATCACATGGTATCCTAACTTGATTGGTAGAGGCAGAGCAAGAGGCAATTAGAACACAATGTCTCGAACTCAACAAAAATGTTTCATCTGTTATCAAACCTCCCAACTTAGAATTGAAACCACTACCTGAGCATTTAAAATATGTATATATGGGGGAAGAAAATACTCTGTTAGTGATTATTACTACGAGCTTAGATGCAAACCAAGAGGAGGCTTTATTGAGTGTCCTGAAAATGCATAAAAAAGCTATAGGATGGCAATACTCTGTAGTTGATGCTCAGCATAGACTTAATCCAACTATGAAAGAGGTGGTAAAGAAGGAATTGCTTAAATGGCTAGACGCAGGTATTATTTACGCCATTTTAGATAGTGAATGGGTTAGACCTGAACAGTGTGTTCCAAATAAGGGAAGTCTAATAGTAGTCGAGTATGATAAAAATGAATTAATTCCAACAAGAATAGTTATTGGTTGGAGACAATGTATTGACTACCGGAAATTGAATTATGCAATTAATAAAAGGACCATTTCCCACTACCCTTTATTGACCAGATGCTTGATCGATTAGCAAGAAAAGATTACTATTATTTTCTTGATGGGTACTCAGGGTACCATGAAATTCCAATACATCCAAATGACCTAGAGAAAACTACTTTCATGTGTTATTTTGGCAGTTATGCTTTTAAAAGAATTCCATTTGGCTTATGCAATGCTCCAAGAACCTTTATGAGGTGCATGACAGTTAGCTTCGCTGATATGCTAGAGGAGGGGTTGGACGTGTTCATGGATGACTTATTAGTTTACGAGGAATATTTTCAAGAATGCTTGGGTAACCTTGAAAAAGTCTTAAAAAGGTGTAAAGAGACTAATCTAGTACTTAATTGGGAAAAATGTCACTTCATGGTGAAATAAGGATTGGTACTGGGACATCAAATCTCAAGGAAAGGTATGGAAACCGATAAAGCCAAAATTAAGATTATAAAAAAACCTCCCCAATCCAACGAATGCTTGGGGTATTTGAAATTTCTTAGGCCATGCTGAATTCTACAAGAGATTTATAAAAGATTTTTCTCACATCTCTAAACCATTGAATCAAATTCTTCAAGAGGAGACACCTTTCATATTTGACCGAAACTGCGTCAAAGCCTTCGAGGTAATAAAAGAGAGACTCATATCTGCACCGATAATTATTACGCTGAGTTGGTCAGAACCTTTTATTGTTATATGTGTTGCTAGCTACTATGCGATAGGCATAGTTTTGGGACAAAAGAGGAATAACATATTCGGGGCTACTCATTATACAAGCAAAACACTTAATCCAGCATAATGCAATTACTCTACAACTGAAAAAGAAATGTTGGAGGTGGTGTTTGCTTGCAAAAATTTTTGACCTTATTTAATGGAAAACAAAGTATATGTTTATATTGATCACTCTGCATTAACATATGTCATGAAGAATAAAAAGACAAAAAACATGCTAATAAGATAGGGGTTACTACTTTAGGAATACGATCTATGGATAATAGATAGAAAGGGATTGAGAATCAAATTGCAGATCATTTATTCAGAATTGAAAATAACTTAAAAGAAAAAGGTACTGAAGAAATTAGAGAGACTTTCATAGATGAGCAATTATTTAAGGTAGACATCCATCAGATAAGGCCTAGGAAACACATAACAACCTGGTATGCAGATTATCCCAACTATATTGCAAGAGGTGTTTTTCCACTATACATATCCTGACAACAGAAGAAGAGGATAGTTCACGAATCAAAAAAATTAAATTTGGGAGGATCCGTATATGTTTAGGCAATGCGCGGATCAATTGGTCCAAAGGTGTGTAGCGGAAGAAGAGATACACAACATTTTACAAGGATGCCCTACATCTCAATGCGAGTGGCATTTTGACGAAAAAAGAACAGTCCAAAAGGTGCTACAATCATGATTTTATTGGCCAACTATAAACAGAGATGCCTACAAATTCGTAAAAAGATGTGATAGATGCCAGCAAAATGGGAGTATATTGAAAAGGGAACAAATGTCACAAACAGGGATAATCAAGGTAGAAGTATTTGACGTATGGAGGATTGATTTCATAGGACCATTTCCAAGTTCTTTCAGAAATTAATACATTCTTCTAATTGTTGATTATGTTTCAAAATGGGTCGAGGCTGTTGCTTTGCCTACTAATGATACAAAATTAGTAGTGAGATTTTTGAGAAAAAAACATATTTGCTAGGTTTGGTACACCTCGTGCATTGGTTAGTGATGAAGGATCTCATTTTTGTAGCAAGTAGTTCGAAGTTGCTGTAGTTAAATACAACATAATACACCGAGTGATAACGCCCTACTAACCATAAGCTAATAGGCAAATAGAAGTGTTTAACCGTGAAATTAAACAAATATTAGAGAAAATAGTGAACCCAAGTCGAAAGGATTTGGCAGCAAGGCTAGACGATGCATTATGGGATTACAGAACAACATATAAGACTCCTCTAGGTATGTTCCAATACAAGCTAGTTTATGGGAAGAATTGTCACTTACCAATTAAATTGGAAAAAAAAGGTAGATTGGGTAATCAAAGAATTAAATTTGGATCTAGAATTAGCTAAGAAAGAAAGATTATTCCAACTACAAGAATTGAAAGAATTTCATTTTATGACCTACGAAAACACTAAAATGTATAAGGAAAGGAGTAGACTTCGACATGACGCAAAGATCCGAAAATGTAAATTTTGCCTGGAAAAAAATTCTACTACTCAGTTCGAGACTAAAATTATTTCCTAACAAGTTTAAATCGAGATGGGAAGGCTCGTACACTATACACTATGTGACACCTCATGGGGCAATAGAGTTGATCGAAAAAGGAGGGCAACTTTTTCTTGTAAATGGCCAAAGAATAAAACATTATTTCGGGGGAACGAAAAACATGGTAGTCGATAAACAAGTTTTGTAATACAACAAACTATGGGATTCAGGAGGAAACAAGGGGATATTGACAAACGAAAAAGGCGATAATGATGAAAGCGACCAAATTATTGATTTCACAACACAGTCGGAACATAATGAAATCTGGTCCGTACGTTGCAACACCCATATTGAATGTCACGACAACAGGAAACATTCAGAATAGGGGAACTGCTCTCGACGTCGCGACACCCTTGTATAACTCTACTTTCCAAACTAACACTAACTGTTGACGTTTTGTAGTTTAATTATATTAGGTTTCTAGTTATTTCACTTCTTGCTAATTAGAAATAAACTATAACTCTTGAATATATTATCATTTTCTTCTAAAAGCATAAATAGGTCACATCCATCCTTTTATTTTTACAACTAATAGAAAGAAATATCGGTTTGCAAAAGAAGAAGATAGTACAAGGGATTCCAACAAAATTAGATTATCGAATGGCCAATTTCAGTGTAAGTGTTTCAAGTCCATCTATTGAATTCTGAGAAAGTGACATGGATAAATACTTACAACAACTACAATCATACACTTTCATACAAGAGAAAGGATTTGATCCTTTAATGTGAAATTGTAAAGACGTTTGAGAGAATGCAATAGAAAGAGAATACACCAATTCTTGCTTGCCGTCTGAAGAACCTACAATAGTTCCTATAGTGCAGGAATTTTATCTAACATTGAAACAAGGGGAAGCAACCAAAACATTCTATGGTATGCGATCTTTTGTGAAGGTTAGAAAGATCAATGTCCCGGTAAATAAGATGAGTTTTTGTCAATTTTATGATGCACTGTATTATTATCGTGACTATCTATACAGAACATATTTTAAGGAGTTAAAAAATGTAGACACAGAAGAAATGCTGAGATTCTTGATAGAAGGGAAAGAGGTGTGGACATATCGAACAGGAACATCAATACCTGGAACATTCAATCAAGAGTTAATGACACGAAAAGCCAAGATGTGGATGAAATTTGTCTGTTCAAGAATTTGGCCTATAGCAGATATGTCCAAGATCAGTCCAATCCATGCTATCATAACATACAGGATACTCCAAAAGAAGCAAATATGTATTGGTACATGGACATACTAGAATATGGTTGAATGCGTGAGAAATCTAGGAAAGGAAATATTTTAAATTGGGTATGCACATTTCAATTATGCGTTCATTAGCCGTTGTCTGGTTAAGATCGCTCAGCTAATTTAGGTGCATTTCAATCACGTATGAACGAAATACAGACTTGATTTTAATTGAAAACATGATCGATTAAGGCGCAAACATTATAAGCATGAATCACATAAATATTATTTAATCAAAATAATCATCCTAGATTAAATAAAATTTAAGCTATCATTGTTGTAAACAAGAACATAAAACTCATAGCAAACATCTTTAAATTAAATTAAAGAAAAGAAAGATTAAACCCAATTCAGAGTGGCTGTCACCCAAGACTCTGACTGACGAGGCTCATTCGCTTCTTTTCGTTGCTAATTTGCTGATGGTTCTCCAAGGTGGCCGACCAAGAGCTCTTTAAGAGGCTAATTTGCTAAAATTGTAATACTCTGAAAATTACTACAGTAAGAAAGTAAGATAATATTCTTGATATAGTAAAATAAGGAAATAAAGTGATAAAAAGGGTAATTTTGAGTTATGTCAGCATTAAGAAGTAAATTATGACATATTAATTCAAGAAAGGATTAAATCGCAAAAGTGAGAAAAGTTTTGTTGCCCAAGGGTAAATACTCAAAATTTGAGGGGTTAAAGTGCAAATAAGAAAAAGTTAAAGTACCAATAGTGCAAATATTTTAAGGTTGGAACAATCTAGAAACTAAGGAAAATGGAAGAATTAGGACCAAATTGAATAGGTGAAGAATTATGAGGGACTAAATCGTAATTTTACCAAATTAAATAATGACTCAAGGATGGAATTTTAAAAGATCATAAAGGACAAAATGGTCATTTAGAAGAGAGAGAAATCTAGAAGATAATGATGATGTTGGAGATATTTTAGATTAATTAAATAAATAAATATTAGTTTCTTAATATTTTAATTTGATTTTTAAATGATATTTTATTATTTTATTATTTTATCATTTAGTATATATAAGTGGAAAGAAAGATGAAAAGGAACCAACCCACCATGTTTTCCATGCAATTCACGTTAGAAGAGAAGAAAGAAAGTTTTGCTTTCTTTACAACCAAAACATTTCACCATTTTCAATTAGAAATTAGAAGAATTTTCATAGCCATCAAGAGAGAAAGATAACAAGGAGACTATGGGGAGTTAGAATATCAAGTTGGAGTCAAAAAATTGAAGCTGGAAGAGAGAGAAAATCAAGTTAAAGGTTGAAATCAATAGGACAAGGTAAGAACAATGAGATTTCAATATATATTTAAGTTTGATATTATTGAAATAGCATGGGAAAGATGTTATAGTAGAGTTTTATTATATAAATTCTTATGTTCTTGATATATTAGTGAAGAGAAATAAGTGAAAGTGATGGGAAATATTATAGAGAAAGGGAATAAGGAAGTTATAAACTTAGTAATTAACATTTTGCACTAAAACAGTTTTGGACAGCAGCAGTAGGTTAACTTTGAAAAATCACCATAAATTGTGGAAATGAAATTATAGGATGAAAAAAATATGGAATTAAATATTACTGAGTATAGTTTCTCATAGAAGAAATGGTGTAAGTAATGGAATTGTAAATCATGAGATATAATAGATTTTGTGAGACAAGGTCAGAATGATTTCGGGTTCCTCTATTCTAAATTTGGAAAATCATCAAAAATTGTAAACAAATAATTATGGGTTATAATTTATATGTTAAAAATAATTAAATATTATATTTTCAATAGAAACAAACAGGGATATCATCTAAATTCTGTACAATGAGATAATTAAGTTTTAGTGAAGAAGGGTCGGAACTGTCAGACAGCAGAATAGAGGTGAATTTAAAGAATAAACTGTACTTATTGGCTAAACCAAAAATTATGAAAATTTTATTCTAAGAAGATATGTGAGTCTAGTTTCAAGGAAAATTATCGGATCCTAATTTTGAGTTTTTTAGCTCAAGATAAAAATAATTTAGTTGCTATGACTCAAATGGACAGTTTTGAATAAATTTACAAGTAAATAGTAAAATCATAGATAATGTTACTTGTAAGCATATTATATAAATTAAGGATGTGGAATGAAGAGGAGGCGGAGGAATATATATATATATATGAATATTCAGCTAGCATGGATAATTTGCACGTTTTAGGCTTAGGGACTAAATTGAATAAAAATAAAACTTTAAGGGTAAATTTGTAAAAATGTCAAAAAGTGACCAAATTGCATGAAATGATTTTTATTATTATTTAAATTTCTAAATTGAATGAAATATTAATTTAGATCAAGATTCGGTGGAAATTTGAGAAAAATAGAAAATTTCCAAAATGTCTTTGAATTTTGGTATTTTTGCAATTTAGCCTGGTAAGTTTGTATGAACTATATTCTGTATAATTTTAATTGAAGTGTATGCTATTTGGTAATGAATATTATATATGTGTGTGTTTTATTATTGGAATTGAATTATTATTGGTAATATGTATAATTATTTGATGCATTGAAATGATTATCGGAAGCTCGATTGAGTTGGAAGCTTGTTGGAGATATATCACATTATCCATTGGTTCTATCGATAATTTTGGATGATTTGATTCTGGTTATAATGTCATGTACAAGTGAAATTGGTTAACGTTAGCTCATTAATGTTTTGATTTTGATTGGTTATAAATATGAATGCTTGATGAAAAGAAAAGTCTGAAAATTAATTAGTAAACTCTAGTAATGCTCTATAACCCTATTCTAGCGATAGATACGGGTTAGGAGCATTACAAAAATCCTTATGCAAGGATGATAATAAGCGTGAGAGCTAAGAGAGTTGAAAGAGAGGATGAGGGATAAGGGATAAAGTGAGAAATGAGCTCTTATTTATAGGTGAGGGAAGGGAGCTAGTTTGCTAAAATTAGGAGTCTCCATCCTATGAAACCTCCTCCAAGAGTGGCTGGCCATGAATTGAGAAAATGTGGCTGATTTTTCCTTGATTTTTTGTCAATTTGAATGCCACAACAACTCAGGACTAAGACTCGGTCTCCAGCAAATCTTTAGGTAAATCTCTGATTTTTTTAACTCTTCGAGGGTCTTATGTAATTAAACCAAAAATTGGTTTATAATCAACCATGTGCAGCCGAAAATTAGGTTGACTTAGTCCCCACTTTGGACGGTTTTGCAATTAGAAGAAAACTCTCAGACCTGTCAAAAATAGCAAATAGTTTAGAAGACCAAATGAATTAATTTAACCACTTTAATTAATAAATTTACTTAATTAATTAAACCCAATTTTATTAATGAAATATTTAAAATGAATTATTAAAATATTACATTATATTTTATTATTTAATTTAATCGCGCATGGCCCACTTCATAGCTTAAAAATATAATATGCTTAAATTAATATAAAATAAGCCATTTTATGCATGAAAACTATATAATAAAACATAAAATCACATTTTAATAATTTCTATGTCCTAATTTCATATTTTCACATATTTCATTAATTTATTAAACATTTAGTTGGTTTTAACAACAATTTTAAGTAAAAAGGTGATGAATTATATAGGAAAAATCCTATATATTTTTCCGTTTACACTATACATTGAGGACAATGTGATTTCTAATGTGTGGGGGGTAACATAGGAATTTGGTTTTGATTTTTAATTTGTTTTAATTTTTATGCTTTTCTTTTGATTTTTCTTGTTAATTGGGTGCTTGAGCTTGTAGAAATACAAGTGATTGATTAGGAGCATGTACATAGGTTGCTTGTGTTTACAAATAAAATTGGCATGATGATAGGTGATTTTAAATTTTTTATTATTAGACTACTACGTTCTATAAATTACACTGTAAATAAGCATTAAGCAATCAACTGCACCAAATGATATAGAAAATACAATGAAACGAGAATGCTAGTATGGTTGAATATGAGTGTGTTTAGTTGATTATATTTGTGCATATTTAGATATTTAGGGTTGACCTAATGCATTTTTTGAAACATATCCAAAGCCAAAAACAAGACCAATACTTATCCACCTTTAGTACCAATTTTGAGCCTGTAAACACTTCTTGATGAATCTTATTACAAAACTGAGCCAGAAACGTTAATTTGTATGTCCTTTTGTCTTTGGTCCAAAACAACACGACTATAGACGTCTGACCATACGTATAAAGTGAAATAAGAAAGATTAGTGTGATATAGGAATAATAAGTCAGCCTAAAGTGCAAAACAAAAGAAAATTTCAAAAAGAAAATCAATACCAGTAAAAGAAGTACTTGAAAAGAAAAAGCATTTGTGAGTGAGATGTATTGAAATATATATAATAAGAAATTTTTGCTCAATAGTGCACAGAAACTCTTAAGCTAGCCGTAGTTACTATATTATGCTATGATTTCCTATGTGGAGAAATAAGGAAGGTGAGAGAAGGAGAAATAAGGCGGAGAATGGGTAAGGGTTGCTAAAGGGGAAGAATAGGGATCAATACGATGTGCCAAACTATTTTAGTGTTTGCAACCATTTTGGTGCTTATTGTTTTTGAATTCCATACCTGTCCTAAGCCTTAGAACGTTACAAGTCGAAAAGTCCTATGTGACCTAGGTATCCTTATGCATAAATGGACAGTACACTAAATAATCACATAAGCAACTATTTGTATTCTGATAGGATAATCGAACTACTTGTAAGATTTGTTGATGGATTCTTACATATGAGACCCTTAATTTTTGTATACTTTGTAATGTTCTGAACCTAGATGTCTAAGGTCAAAAGTGGTAAATCAATTATGCGTCATGTGAAATTTATTCATAAAGATAAAATGCCTAGTCATGTGCTCCAAAGTTAATGCTTGTATCATATTTTCTCAAGGATCGTCTTTTTTATTTCTTGTTTTTGTCTATGTTGCTTGAGGACAAGAAATGACTTAAGTGTGGGGGAGTTTGATCTGCCATAATTTGTTGTAGTAGATTAAGCTAATTTTTGCACTTTAGGAGATTGAAAATAAGCATTATCATTAGGTTTTAATTATGTTTTAGTAAGTTTAATTAAATTCAATAAAGTGTGCAAATTGAGTCTTTTAGACCTTAGGGGTCGAATGAGGCCTAAGGGTGAGCTAATGGACTTTGTGAGTGTACAGGAGACCATTAAAAGGCGTGCTAAACTGATACTGGTTGCTATCTCGCAACCAGTATACTGATAGGGAGCAAAATAGAGGAATTCTGAGGCTGCCTTCGATGTTGCGACACAGCCTAAAGGTGTTGTGACATACCTTTGAAGACATCCTAAAGAAGAGTATAATGACTTCTATGTCACGACACAGGTCCTAATGTGTCACGACATCGACTCTGGATGGGAAGTAATACAAGCCAGGAGGTGTTTTGGTCCACACAATCCACTTTAAAGCTCAAGAATGTCAGCTAACCTAGGGTTAAGGACGATGGCTACCTCAAGTCTATAAATAGGCTCATTTGACACATGTTATGGGCACCAATTACTTAGATTAAAATCTCTCTTTTTAATTCTAGTTTAGTTTTTCTCTTTTATTAGGTTTTAGAGTCATTTCATTTTGTTCTTTGTTTTATCTTGGGAGATCTAGTTTGCAGCTGCAATTAAACTTTTTGGATTCATTTTTCTTCATAATACAAATCAAGATTTTTCTTAAACTTTATACTTTTAGTTCAATTATCATGATTACGCTTTATATCAATTTTATATTGTTTACGAAAACCATGAGAAACTAATCCCTTTGTGGGGGGATTAGGGAGTGGAGGTATGATCTATTTTCTATTTTGTAGAGTTACTCAATGGATCAGCTGCTTGGGAAAGGAAGAATCTAAACCCTAGGCTGAACCACCCTAGGAAGTTATCAAGGTGGGAATTAACCCAAAATTGGTATGGCTTATCCGTGAACACCTTAACCTCGAACTAGTCTAGATAGTGAGGTCAGAAGATAAGTAGTCCTTGCTGACTCGTTATTCTAGTGGAGGTGTAGGAAGATCCTGCTAGGATATCGACTAGTTGATTGATGAGAAACTCGAAGCGACAGTTGATGAAGATGACCGAAGTGAGCTAATCACCCATAATCAGATTTGATCAATTTCTCAATACTTATTTACATGTTATATTTTTATTATTATAAAAACCCAAAAAATCTTTATTATTTATATTTTCGTAATATAACCTATTTAAGTACTAATTAGATCTTTCAGTGTTTAGGTTGAAATTGATCTAATATTGAGTCTCATTTGGGTACGATCCTCGGAGTACTCACCTACTCCATTGTAACTATATTACAACCTGACCGGACACTTACCGATACCATCTCATTTATATATATCTTTCGTTGCAGTATTCACACTCTGGACGTTAGTACGTCCAGAGGTGGTCACGCATACACAAAATACAATACTTAGACAAAATTAACACTTTACTATCTTGTAGCTACGCATAATACCACAACACAATAAATAGTAACCAAATGCAGAGACTTGGTCAGGTGGGCTATTACAGATTCCCATGGAGATTATAAAATATCATGAAATTAGGTGAAATATCACAGAATGTGTTATTTATTTACTAGGAATTAGCATAAAATGTACATAAAAGAGTTTCAAAATATCTATATATATTTTAAAGTTTACAAATGTGTCGATCAAATCCAAGAGGAGCTCGCACTATCCATCTCTTGATTTTGTAGAATTTTGATCCTTTGAACTCAGTTATACGTTGCACGTACTTAGGAGTTGTCATGTTACCTTATAGTGGTAAGTTTAGTTTGGAACTTTAGTTGCTAACGAACTTATAATGTAATTGGAAAATGATATATGTCCACAAGTTTAATAACATGTTGTGATATGTGTGTTAAGTACCTATAGATGCATGATTTAGCATGAAATGAATTGAGGAAATGAATGGTTGAATACATGAAATGGTATAAATAGGTTTGATGTGAAAATGGTCCCATTTGTGACATATTGGATATTAGGATGATAGTGTGTTATAATGTTATGTTTTGGAAGTGTTTTGGCATGATTATATGCAGGTATTATGGTATAATGAACATCAATTTGTTTGTGGTAGGCTAGCTAAGTGAAATTGATGTTAAATGGATTATTTTGTACCAAGACAAGATCCTCGTCGGAACGACCAGATCCCTAGTCGCAATGTCAATCAATAGTTTGTGACATCGCGATGCCAGGTGGTCTGACGTTGTGATGTGGCTCACTTTCTTGGCGACGTTATGAAGTGGAAGTATGGACGTCACAACGTTAGCCTTGAATTTTTGAAACTTTGCAATTTAATCCTCGTTTGATCTCGGGTGAAATTTAGAGCTTACGTAAGCTCACATAAGAATCGAAAAATATTTTAAATTGTACTAAATGATTAATATGATTGAATTATCAGATTTTTTTTGTCTCGAGTTGTCCGTTAAATGTACGTAACTATTTTGTTTTGTACTGTAACACTCTGTAGCTTAGACCTGACGGTCGAGATTGGTGAGGGGTATCACATAAAAGCTCAATTTATTCAATTTAACTTTAGAACTAAATAATTCTAAAAAATGACTTAGAAGATGGAAAATCACAAGAATACAAGCTCCTTAAGCAGTGAAAATAGCTTAATTTGCCACAACAAATTGTGGCAAATCAAAAGGAAATCCATATATCTTTGGGATACATAACAATTTATAAGGTGGTGAGCTCACTTCACTTATTAGAAAATTTTAATACTCAACTTATTGAATTATCCCTTTTTTATGTCCTCACAGTTCTCATCAATTACAAATTCAACATTTTCTCAATCGTAGATTTTCCATGTCGTTTCAACTTCCTTTTCAGAGAACTCCTATCATAGGATGGAATTTAACATGCCTGCACATCACTAACACATTTTCGTGATTCTCAGGATAACAAAATTGACTGAATTTCATTCCCTTCTTCAACTTATCCCAAAGGTGTCTTACAAGTTCCTCATATAACTCATTGCCTTAATCTTCTTATACTAATGTTAATATTCAAGATCTCACTTTGTTCATACACTTAGAATATTTACTTCTCCAATTTTCTCAATGTCACAATATCATTGTAGTATGCCTCTCTAAAACATGACTCATTAGATCCTTATATCAACCTATAGAACTCCCAACAACAGGGATCTCTTGATGTCCTTAACCGAACTATCCTTGTTTCACAACTTAATCCATCTCAATACAAATTTTCTATCACTTGATCTTTTCTATATGTAGCACTCATATAGGTCATTGATGAGACAAAAACATTCATTGACATCCACTCGAACTCTTATAGCATGTTTTCAATTTTGTCGCTCTCATTTCCGGGACTTACCATACCTGACCTTACAATACACATTGCCCATCTTTTTCAACACAAATCCAATAGCTTATTTTATAAGTTAATTCATCACATTTGTTTTATTCGAGGAGTCATTTATAATTGATTCGGATTTCCACACAACCATTTGTACTTTGTTGTCTCATCATTTAGCCTTTAATTAACTATGATTGGATTTGAGCTTAGGACACATGATTTTTAAATTTTTAGCCTAAACATTTCAATCACTGTCTTATTTG